>NC_055993.1:133102522-133404765 GCF_018446385.1 Zingiber officinale
CTATTCACCCCCCCCCATCGCCGGAAGGGGCAAACAAAACAAGCAAAGCTAGAGGGTGAAGAAGTTGGAGCAAATTCATCAAAGTCAAAGAATTCAAGAAGCTCAACTTCAAGATGCAATTCCAAGATGGACTTGGATTTGACACAAGGGTGGCTCCACCGTACACATCCACAAGCTTCGATTCTTGGAAATCAAGAATCGAAAATTTTCTTATGATGGAGATAGAGTAATGGTTTGCTCTAATGGAAGGCTTCAAAGCTCCAACAAACTCAAAGGGTAAAGTTCTCAAGAGGAGCAAGTGGAGCCAAGAGCAAGTCAAAAGGTGCGAGGCAAATGACAAAGTGACCAAGCTTTTGGTCAATTTATTGCCAAGCACCATCCTTTGCAAAATTGGAGAATTTGAAGATGCAAAGGAATTATGGAGTAAATTGGCCAAGCTTCATGAAGAGATCCCCTCTACTGTACAAAAGCAAGAAGAATCCAGAGAGGGTGACTCTTTGGAGCAAGACCAAGAGGAGGACTCCGAAGTTGAGAGATGCTCAACTTCCGAAGAAGAGGAAGTCCAAGAAGCTTCATCCTCAAAGGAGTGTAATCAAAAGAGCAAGGAAGGAGCATATTCCTTGTTTCATGTACAAGAGGATGAAGAAGAAGGTGAAGCCTCCACCTCTAGGATTGAGGGGGGAGCAATCTTCATTGACACCGGAGCAAGAGCAAGAAGAATCCTCCACATCCGGGTCAAGAGAAGATGAGGATGAAGAAGCTTCCACCTCCGCAAGTCAAGCAAATTCGAATGGAGGAATATCTTCGGATCAAGAGGAAGCTTCTACCTCCGGATCAAAAGGAGAAGATGCCACCCCTACAAGCAAAGGTATAAACATTTCAATTAATAATAAAAATCATATCATATGCTTTGAATGTAGGGAACATGGGCACTACAAAAGTAAATGCTCTAAATTGGTCAAGAAGAATGGCCAAGTGGCACAAAAGGGCAAGGTGAAGCCCAAGGAGATCATTCCCAATACAAAGAAGAGCAAGGAGCATATTATATGCTTCTCTTGCAATCAAAAGAGGCATTACCGAAGTCAATGCCCCAAGGGGAAGAAGATGGTCAAGGCTCAAGGAGGAAGCTCAATTCAAGGGGGAGTCTCTAAGGTGAAAAGAAAGGTAACTTTCATTGAGCCTATTCCCTTGCATAATGGTAAAAAGCATGCTAATTCAAGTTATATCATTTTAATGCTATTTACCATGAAAATAGAAGGCATGATAAAATTAAAGAAAATCATGTAGCTTATCATGCTAAGACTACTACACCTAGGATTAAGAAGATAGATAAAAATCTAGGCAATCACACTAAGGACCATAGTTATAAGTCTAGAAACAAAAATGCTCATGGGTGTAATGAAAAATCAAAATCTAAGGATTTAATGATAGAAAATCAAGTCTTGAGGTCAATGCTTGATAAACTGGAAAAGACCCTAAAAAGGATGAAAAATATCCTAAAAGGGCAAAATGAGCATAGCCTAGGTCTAAGAGCACAAAGGACATCTAATGGTCATAGAGGTTTGAGATACAAACCCAAGGCGAAGAAGGGTGTGCCCTCTTACCATAGGATTCCATACAGTTATGGAACAAACCCTAGGTCTAGTGGTCAAGTCAAAAATACTAGGAAGGTTATTCCTAAGAGTATTTTTGTAATAAATGTGACTAAAACTTCTAAGAAGTCTAAGAAAGTCACTAATAAGGTCACAAGGGAAGCAATCCCTAGGGTTGATCTAGAAAAAGTGACCAAGGCTTCTAAGAAGCCAAACAATGTCACTAGGAATGTATCTAGGGAAGTTATCCCTAGTGAATACCTAGAGCATCCAAGGAGCACCAATAGGTGTTGGGTTCCTAGGAGCATTTTCTCTACCCCATAGATGGGTTAGAGAGTGTCAACTCTAAGAAGAAGGGTAGTCAACCTAACTTTGAAGAAATTGACACTCAAGGAGCATTTTCAAGGTTTTTGTTAACCTTTGAAAATGAAATGGAATTATTATTTACTCTTTGAAAGAGTAAAATGTGGCTAATGGGGGAAAATTTGATTTTATCTTTAATGGCATAAATTGAGAAAACCTAGAGAAATACCAAGTTGGGATTTTGGTATTCTCTTAGAAATTTAAGGCAATCCGGGCCTTGATTTACGTGTTTACTACAACAACAACAACCAAGCCTTTTCCCACTAAGTGGGGTCGGCTGTATGAATCCTTTTACGCCATTGAGCTCTATCTCCTATTATATCATCATCTATATTTAAATAAATTTTATCTTGTTTTATTGTTGCTAACCAAGTCTTTTTTGGTCTTCCTCTTCCTCGTTTTATATGCATGTTTATCATAGTTTCACATCGCCTAACTGGAGCATTTATTGGTCGTCTAAGTACATGTCCGTACCATCTTAAACGTGTCTCTCTGAGTTTTTCCTCAATAGATGCAACTCCTACTTTCTCTCTAATGCTCTCATTTCTTATTTTGTCCATCCTCGTATGTCCACACATCCACCTTAACATCCTCATCTCTGCAACTCTCATCTTCTGCTCATGTGCTCGAGTCATAGCCCAACATTCAGCTCCATATAACATAGCAGGTCTAACTGCGGTTTTATAGAACTTACCTTTAAGTTTAAGAGGTACTTTACGGTCACATAAAACACTCGACGCTCCCCTCCATTTCACCCATCCTGCTTGTATTCTATGTAAGACATCTCTCTCAATCCCTCCATCATTTTGTAAAAATGATCCTAAATATTTAAATCGCTCGGTTTCAGGCAACTCGTCCTCTCCTATCTTAACAATTGTTTCATTACTTCTAATATTGCTAAACTTAAATTCCATATATTCTGTCTTTAATCTACTAAGCTTAAAACCTTTCCCTTCTAGTGTTTCCCTCCAAGATTCTAGCTTAGCATTTACTCCTTCACGTGTCTCATCTACCAAAATAATATCATCTGCGAACAACATGCACCACTGTGTCTTGAATGTGTGCAGTGAGTTCATCCATAATTAATGTAAAAAGATAGGGACTTAGAGCTGATCCTTGATGTAACCCTATCTTTATTGGAAATGCTTCAGTTACTCCACCTGAAGTCTTTACTCTGGTCGTTACATCCTCATACATATCCTTAATTAGTTCAATATATGTTACGCTAACACCTCTCTTTTCTAAAATTCTCCATATAATTTCTCTTGGACTCTATCATATGCCTTTTCTAAGTCAATGAATACCATGTGTAGATCTTGTTTTTGCTCCCGATATTTTTCAATTAATTGTCTAAGAAGATGTATAGCTTCTATTGTCGACCTTCCAGGCATGAACCCAAATTGATTTTCTGTCACTATGGTCTCCTTCCTTAATCTTTTTTCTATTACTTTTTCCCAAAGTTTCATAGTATGACTCATTAGTTTAATACCCCTATAGTTTGCACAATTTTGTACGTCTCCCTTATTCTTATATAAGGGAACTAGAGTACTTATCCTCCATTGATCAGACATTTTTTTCGTTTTCAATATCATGTTAAATAATTTTGTAAGCCATTCAATACCTTGTTTCCCTAAGCACTTCCATACCTCTATCGGAATATCATCTGGTCCAACGGCTTTTCCATTGTGCATCTCATTTAAAGCTTGTTTTACTTCTGAAGTTTGAATTCTACGATAAAAATTAAAATTTCGATGCTCATTTGACCTAATTAAATTACCTAAGTTAAGTTGGTCTCCTAAACCTTCATTAAAAAGTTGATGAAAATACCTCTTCCACCGCTCTTTTATTTCTTCATCGCTTACTAATACCCTATTACATTCATCTTTAATACATTTTATTTGGCTAAGATCTCTTGTTTTTCTTTCTCTCGCTTTAGCTATTCTATAAATATCTTTTTCCCCTTCTTTTGTATCCAATTTTTGATATAACCGTTCAAAAGTTTCATTTTTTGCTTCACTCACTACTTTCTTAGCTTCTTTCTTGGCTATTGTATATTTTTTTAAATTTTCCTCGTTCTTACAAATATATAATTCCTTATAAGCTATTCGTTTTTCCCTCACTTTCTCTTGTACTTTCTCATTCCACCACCAAGATTCTTTACTTAGCGGTGCATGCCCCTTTGACTCACCGAGGACACTCTTAGCTACTATTTTCAACTTTGATACCATCTTATCCCATGTTGTATTAGAGTCATCGTATATTTCACCTAATGCTTGTACTTCTACCTTCTCTTTAAATATATGTTGCTTCCCATCCTTTAACTTCCACCACTTAATTCTAGGAATTGTATATATTTTCTTTCTATTGATACTATGTTTGAGGCGTATATCCAACACTACTACCCTATGTTAGGTAGTTAAGCTTTCTCCAGGGATGACTTTGCAATCTTTACAAATCTTTCTATCCTTCTTCCTAACCATAAGAAAGTCAATTTGCGATTTATTATTCCCACTTTTGAATGTGACTAAGTGTTCTTCTCTTTTCTTAAAAAATGTATTAGCTAATATAAGGTCATATGCTATCGCAAAATCTAATATAGTTTTCCCTTCCTCATTTCTCGTTCCAAACCCATAACTCCCATGTACTCTCTCATATTCCTCATTTTTCACTCCGACATGACCATTTAGATCACCTCCTATTAAAATCCTTTCATTTGGTGGAATATTTTGTAATATTTCATCTAAGTCCTCCCAAAACCTTAATTTGGTAGCTTCATCTAATCCTACTTGTGGTGCATATACGCTAATTATGTTCATAGTTTCTTTCGCCACTATTATCTTAAGAGTTATAATTCTATCCCCTTTTCTAACTACTCCTACAACTTCATCCTTTAACAAACTATCTACAATAATACCCACTCCATTTCTTGTTTTACTTTTTCCAGTGTACCATAACTTAAAACCCGAGTTCTCTATCATCTTTGCCTTCTCACCTATCCATTTTGTCTCTTGTACACATAAAATATTAATTTTTCTCCTAATCATCATATCTACTACCTCCATTGATTTACCAGTGAGAGTTCCTATATTCCATGTTCCAAATCTTAGATTATTAGTTTTCCTATCATATTTGTTCTTATCTAACCTATGGTGTGAGAACTCTTGCCTATTTAACACTACACCCAAGTTCTCATGGAGATGTAGCGGTCCTTGCTGAGACGTTACAGTCGGACCCTGTAACGCGAACTCTTGCATATTTATCACTACACCCGAGTTCTGGAGATGTAGCGGTCCTTGCCGAGACGTTACAGTCGGACCCTGCAACGCGTTCCTTCCGGGGAACAACCTAGCATTAGCACAATAGTTTAATGGATTCATTCATGAAATTTTGCCATAGTTTGACGCTGGCTGGCAACCTAACGCAACCCTCCTCCTTTATCCGGGCTTGGGACCGGCCATGACTGGTCATCATGGGCGGAGTTGATTTACGTGTTTACTCTTGAGGAAAAATGAAATATGCCAACATTTGAGAATATATGCTTAATTTTTAAGTGGCATAAACAAATCAAGAGAAATAGAAATGTCAATTTAGGTTTTGACACTTCTTTGATGCATCTAGGGCAATCTAGGTTTAACGTTTTAAGTTAAAACAAGTGGAAATAGCTAATTGGTTAAGGATATTTAAATAGGAAATCTAGGTATATTTTATTTATACTAAACCTTCCCATGATTGTTTGCCCATCATATGCCATGACATCATGTCTATTTTTGCATTCATGTTTTATTATGAAAAATCCAAAAATACCATGTCATGACATTCATACATCATGCAGTTATAGGACGTTTTCTTTTGAAAAATTATTTCCTTTTGATGTATGCCATAACATAATCATGCATTAAGTTTAATTCCTTGTAATTAAGGACAAATGACATTTAACAACACTTATTAACAAGTGACATCTTAGGTGGATGTCTAATATCTCTAAAATGCCTAGATAGATATGCATGATCCCTAGAATAGGGCAAAATCAAAACCTCACATCTCACAAGGACTATAAGGTGACTTGTATGTGTTTTAGTGCACATTAGATACAAGTGAGATGTTAGGAAGATGAATAAAACTCAAGATGCTGATTTAGTGCATTCTTTTGAGTTTTAGAGTCATCAAAACACATAGTTATGTGTTTTCCCATCATTGGGAAAACTAATGTACAAGACATGTGCATTTAGCCCAAGGAAAATAGTGGGATATTGGTTTTGAAAGAAGTTTTAAAAATTCTTTTGGAAAACCTTGGTGAAGGCTATCTTTTGATAGTAATCACCATTGAATAGTTAGACACAAACTTGAAGAATACGCTAAAGTTTTAGCAAGTTTTCAAGCTTGTGTCAATCTTTGAAAATATGATGTATTTTCATAGAAAACTATTTTTCCATGATAAAGTATACCCTAAACAATGTCTACACTAAATTTCATGATTTTTGAATTTTTGTAGAATTTTCTAGGGGCCTCTGAAGGTGACTGAAATCATTTTTCAGCAACTATCAGACCTCAATTGATCCACCGATCGATTGAGGGTCTCAATCGATCAGTGGATCGATTGGGAGCAAGCTTCTCGCGAACAGAAGCTTGCTGGATCGATCAGCCGATCGATCCACAAGGCCTGAATCGATCAGTGGATCGATTCAGCAAGGTTCAATCGATTGGAACACAACTCCAATCGATCCAAGGTGCTGATTTTGGCTGGGAAGGCCTGATTTCAGCATTTTGAACCTGTTTTAGTCTATGTAACCATTCCAAATCCCTCAAAATACATTTGTATACATAAAAAGGGTGTTTTCGTGTTGAAAACAAGGATTGATTGGTTAAGGAAGACTATATTGAAGTCTAGGGTGAGGTTTGTTTCAAATTTTGAATATTTGAACCTCAAAGCTTCTAAATTTGGGTTTCCTAAAGGATTAGGGATTCCAAGTCATTGTTGGTGCAATGACAAAAGTTACCACCATGTGTTTAGGGGGAGGGACTCTTTAAAGGCATGAAAATTATTTTTCATGAACCTTGGAAGGTGGTTAACCTTCCGTTAAGTGGATAATGCTCAAGGATGGGCATTTGCCTACATTGAGGAAGAATGTAGGGTTAAGGATAAATGAAGGGTATGAGACCTTCATTTGGGTCATTAGACCATGTTAATGCTCCAGAGCGAGCATTATTTGAAAATGAAGAGAATGGGTCCTTCATTATCGTGTTGGTCACAACGAGTGAAGTTGTGAACAACGATGAGCAACTCTTCAGGGGGAGAGTTTTCAACAATGGGGCATTTGTTGAAGTGTGCCCAAAATTGAGGCACGGGTTGATGTGTGCTCAAAGATGGGTTGATGTGTGCCAATAGGGGGAGAATGTGTGGTTTAAGTTAGGCCTTCATTACCTATGGGGGAGGTCATAGGGGGAGAATGAAGGGAACCAACATTCATACTTTGGCATGAATGGAGTTAAGGCTATGGGATTAGCTTAACTCAGAATGGTCCAAACTTAAAGGTATTGTCAAACATCAAAAAGGGGGAGATTGTTGGTGCAATATCCCTTAGGTCAAGGTTGACTGGTTTGACCAAGCTTGAGTCTTGGTCATAGTTTCAATGTTTGGCAATACATGTAGACACATGGACAATGCAGGTGCAGTTGTTCATATGGGGAGATTCTGATCAGGGACTGATCAGTGTGAATGAAGAAGAGTCAAGTAGGTATACCTGACTGGAAGGAAACCCTGGTGAGTGAAGCCAGGTGAAAGTCCTAGGTGAAAGTCCTAGTGAGTGAAGCTAGGCAGATGGAAATCCTAGTGAGTGAAGTCAGGTGAAAGTCCTAGTGAGTGAAGCTAGGCAGATGGAAAACCTTAGTGAGTGAAGCTAGGTGAAAGCCCTGGTGAGTGAAGCCAGGCAAGGGAAAATCTAGATGGATCAAGGATGATCGGATATCTGGTGTTGGGAAGTTTTGGCAGGTCAAGGGGGTGACCAGATGCTAGGTATGATGGACCAACAGGTCAAGGTTGACCAGATGTTGGTTTGAGAGGCTTGGGACTTGGTTTTGGGCAAAAACCAAGAGCTGGATCGATCAATGGATCGATCCAGGCCTTTCCTAGCGAATAGAGAGCCTCTGAATCGATCAGTGGATCGATCCAGAGGTCCCAATCGATCAGCCGATCGATTGGGACGCTGCTGCTTCGCACGATAAGCGCTGGATCGATCCGTGGATCGATCCAGGAGTTTTTCCAGAGCACAGAGGCGCTCTGGATCGATCCGTGAATCGATCCAAAGCCTCCCTGATCGATTGGGAGTTTTCGAATCGATCGGGATCCGACCGTTGCGTCGTATTTGAGCTGCAGGCAGGCGTCTCCTTCAGGACTTCTTCACCGATTCATTTCAGATCTTCACCAGCTCCTCCATAGCTCTTCTCAAGCTCGAGATCGCCAGTTCTTGAAGGTTCTTGGAGTTTCTTCCAAGTCAAGAGGCGGATCAAAGCAAGGAGAAGAAACTAGGGTTAGGGTTTTTGCACTCATTGTAAGCTTGTGAGCTTGTATTTCATTACATTTCCCTTTCTTCTTGTATTGAGTCTTGTAGGGCTTCTCCGCCCTTGGTAGTTACCATAAAGGAGAGTTTTATTAGTGGAGGGTGTGTGTGTAGGTGTGGATCCTTGGACTAGTCACCTCTTGTGAGGTGGATACCAAGTAAACCAACCGTGTTAGCGTTGTGTGATTTGTTTCTGTATTTTCCGCTGCACATCTTGTAAGAAACAAGCAACGACGAGCATCTAGCACGCGACGAGCATCTAGCACGCGATGAGCTATTCACCCCTCCTCTAGCTACTTTTCGGTCCCAACAAAAATTATTGGTCATGAGTTGACCAATGAACAACAAATTCAAGCAGTTATTCATTCCCTTCCAGATTTTTGAGAGACCATAAAGCAGACCCTAACTCATAGTGAGAGTATTAAGGCTTTCATTGACATCTCACGCAATGTAGAATTGGAGGCGGAGAGAGTTGAATCCGTAAGGATTTTTGGACTAGCCTATGTGGCTATTGGTTCTGTTGGATCATCTGGATCCAAGAAAAAGAAATGGTTCAAGAAAGGGAAGGGAAAGAAAAAAGAAGTTGCTACTGTGGGACAAGACTCAATCAAGAAGAAAGGAAAGAAGACCAAATTGAAACAATGCAAGTGTGTCTTCTTTTCTTGAGCATTTTGTTGCTAGTCCAGTGTTGTTAGCTGATTCTTATCCTTTGTGGATTGTAGATTCAAAAACAACCAACCATGTAGCTCGGGAGTGAGTTACATTTTTGGAGTACCGTCGGGTACCAGCTGGCAACAAATGGATACATGTAGGAAACAATGCAAGAATTGAAATCAAATAAATCGGCACTTGCAAGCTCAACCTACGTGGTGGGTGTACCCTGTTTCTATATGATGTCCTGTATGCTCCTGACATTCGACGGAATCTTGTTTCCGTCATTTGTCTTCTTGATTTAGGTTATTGTGTAAAATTTTATAGCCGTTGTGTGGAACTTCGAATTAACTCTGTGTTAATTGGGCATGATTATGTAATAAATGGTTTTATGGTTCTTAATGTAGAACCAAATAATAATGATGATTATTTTTCAGACATTGCTCTTATTAGTAATGCTGATGTTAATGATGAAATTTGACATGCTAGATTAGGACATATAGGACAAGAATGAATGAATAAATTAGCTAAAGATTGACTTTTAAACACTCGTGCTAAGATTAACTTGTCTATATGTAAACATTGTTTTGCTGGAAAGACAACTCGGAAACCATTTGGTAAGGCTATTAGGCTAAATCATGTTGGTGCGAGAAGCATCCGATGATCGAACCCAAGTTTTGATAATGGCAAAGAGTTCAAAGTTAAGTCTTGTTGTTATCTAAAATGTTGAATGAGTGTTTCAGGAAAGTCCTAACTGCGGTTAGGCAGGTGAAAACCCTAGGGGGTGGTAACCCTAGGTCCTAGGGGGTGGTAACCCTAGGTGGAGAAAAGTCCTAGCTGCGGTTAGGCAAAGGGAAAACCCTAGGGGGTGGTAACCCTATGCGGAAAGTCTTGACAGGTCGATGGCTTCAGGCAAAAGTCCTAGGGGGTGGTAACCCTAGGTGGAAAGTCCTGGTGTCGCGAAGCAGGTGAAAGACTGGACTAGCCGGGAAGCGGATGTCCAGCAGAAAGTCCGGAAGCGTCGAGTGCTGAGCAAAAGTCCAGCCGATCTGGAGGATCGCACTAGCAACAGGTAAATCTCCTGAGTGGAGTAGGTGAGGACGCGTTCCCTGTAGAGGGAACAGTAGGCGTCGGGTCGACCTAGGGTTTCCGGTTGGAAACCCGAAGTCAGACTCGGACAGTCAAGAGACTGTCATTATCACTTCTATTATGTTTTATGTGCTAACTTTGTGTTGCAGGGTATATTTGGGATTAATGTATCTTGCAGGGACCAAAGTGCAAAGATTAACCTCGAATGAACAGTGTCCGAGGCGCCTCCATGGAGCTTGGAGGCGCCTCGGGTGCAAAACCTAAGCTGGCTGCGAAGCAAGCTTCAAGGCGCCTTGGATAGGCTTAAGGTGCCTTGAACAAGTTGATGAAGGCGCCTTGGATAGGTTAGAGGCGCCTTGAACAGGATAGAATTCGACCAGGTCGGTTCTGATCCACGTGGGTGATGCGGCCAGCCTGGAGGCGCCTTGGAGGGGTTTAAGGCGCCTTGAACACTATTTATAAAGGGGGTTCGACCAGCAGCTTGGATCAACGAACTCCAAGCAATCCTTACGCTACAAGCTGCTCTAGAAACGCCCAGAAGTGCTGTTACAAGTCCCCAACAACCCGGAGCTTCAGATTCTGCTACTTTATTGTTGTCGGTATAATTTGTTTTAGTTCTTTCAATTGTAATATCTTATTGTACATTTTACGAGCTTATAGTTGTTGCCCACGGAAAGCGATCAAGGATCGCGGGCCTTCGAGTAGGAGTCGCCTTAGGCTCCGAACGAAGTAAAATCTCTCGTGTCTCTCTGTGTGTGTTCGTTCTTTATTCCGCTGCGTGTTTTAATTACTCCGATAGTTTTGCGATTCGAAAAACGAATTAGCCGCGAGCGCTATTCACCCCCCCTCTAGCGCGGTCTCGATCCAACAAATCACTATTGCAATTAATTCATTCGGATATTTATGGTCCAATGAATATGAATGCTAGAAATAGGAGTTCTTATTTCATTACATTTATTGATGACTTCACTCATTTTAGTCATGTGTATTTGATTTCTCACAAATAGGAGTTTTATTCGTTACTTGAACAAAGTTGAGAATCAATTGAAAAGTAAGGTTAAAACCATGCGCACTGACCGTGAAGGTAAATATTTGTCTGATCAGTTCAAAACAATATATAATGAGAAAGAGATTATTAGACAACTATCCCTGGAACTCCACAGCAAAATGGGGTTGCTGAAAGAAGAAATAAGACTCTTCTTAAAATGGTTAGGTCTATGATGGCGCAGGTTAATTTGCCAATCTCCTATTAGGGAGATGCATTATTAGTTGCGGCCTATATACTTAACAAAGTGTCTTCAAAGTCAGTTCCATCTACCCCACATGAACGTTGAACAGACAGAAAGTTAGATTTGAGTAATCTAAAACCTTGGGGTCGACTGCCTACGTTCATGATAAGACTCACAAACATGAAAAATTAGGACCTAGAGGTAAGAAGTGTATCTTTATAAGGTATTCAGAGACTTCTAAAGGTTATGTTTTTATTGGTGAGCGACAAGATGGAACCATCTCTGAAATAGAGTCAAGAGATGCTACATTTCTTGAAACTGAGTTCCCAACACGAGATGAAATTAATAAGACAATTCCTTTATATGAGATAGAGAAGGAGGATAATGTTCCTTTATTAACAAATCAGGAGATGCTTGAATCTAGTCAACCTAATGGAAGTAATTTGCCACTGAATGAGTCAGTTTCTCAACAGTCTAACCTACGAAGAAGTAATCGTCAAATTATTCCTTAGAGAAGGTTTGATATTGAGAATGAGGCATTAATGATTCTCCCAGTTGATGATAAGGAACCTCGAACAGTTGATGAAGCTTTGAGAAGCTCAGTAAGAGAAAAATGAAAAATTATAATGGATGAGGAAATGGAGTTAATGAGAAAGAATCAAGTTTAGGATTTAGTCGATCTTCCTCCGGACCAAAAGGCTATTGGAAATAAGTGGATTCTCAAAATAAAGAGGAAAGAAGATAGATCGATTAATCGATACAAAACTCGATAAGTTGCAAAAGGATACACCCAAATGGAGGGTATTGATTTTGAAGAGACATACTCCTCATTTGTGAAGTTTGTGTCAATACGTGTCATCCTAGCTATGGTAGCACAATTTGACATGGAATTACATCAGATAGATGTAAAAACGACTTTCCTTAATGGTAATCTTGACAAAAAAAAATCTATATGGTACAACCAGAAGGTTACGTTGCTGAAGGCCAAGAGAAAAAAGTATGTGGACTTAAGAAGTATATGGGCTAAAGCAAACGTTAAGACAATGGAACATAAGATTTAATGAAGTCATTTTATCTTATAGTTTCGAAATGATCAATGAGAATCATTGTGTTTACCTAAAAAAGGAAAAAAAGAAAGTTTGTCATTTTATCATTATATGTTGATGATATACTAATTGCTGGAAGTGACATAAAGTGTTTGATAGAAGTCAAATCCTGGATTTCATCACAATTTGACATAATAGACATGGAAGAAGTAGAGTATATCTTAGGAGTGAAGATCATTAGAGATCGATCAAAAAGACTTTTGGATTTGCCTCAAGAAACTTATATCACTAAGATGCTACAACACTTCAATATATTAGATTGTAATATCGAACAGACGCCTATAGCGAGAGGTAGTGTTTTGAGCAAAAATATGTATCCCAAGACTTCTGAGGAAATAGTCGAAATGAAGAAAAAACCATATATCAGTTCTATTGATAGTTTGATATACACTATGTTGTGTACTTATCTTGATATAAGCTATAGTGTTGGCTTAGTTAGTCATTTCCAGTTAAACCCAAGATCGAGACACTGAAAAGCGATGAAGAAGATAATTAAATACCTCAAAATGATAACAGATTATGTATATGTTTTTTAAGGATCTAAGATGAGCCTGAGTGGCTACACAAATGCAGATTGGACAGGAGACCTTAATGACAAAAAATCCACATCAGGCTATACCTTCTTGCTAAATGGTGGCGTCATCTCATGGAATAGTAAGAAGTAGGCTTATGTAGCCTTGTCGACATTGAAAGCTGTGTGGCTTGCGCATCAGTTGTGCAACAATCTGTCTAGTTGAAAAAAGTTCCTAAAGCATTTGAAGATTGCTAAGGACAGTGGGAGTCCTGTTATAGTGTGTTGTAACAGCCAAGCTAAAGATCCCAAATATCACAACAAAGACAAAGATATAGAATTAAGTATAATTTTGTAAGGGATATTGTGGACAAGAAAATGATAATTCTTGAGTATATCCATACACGTACTATACTTGCAGATCCTTATACTAAGCCATTGATTAAAGAGTCATTTCAAAGAATGAGAAATTTTTGTGACTTCGTAAAATGTAACACGTTGTAAAATGTCATGATCTATTCAGTGTATAAGTTGTTACATTTTGGATTAAAGTCTCGATGAGCATGTTGGCAGGTTGAGATTGGTCCACTCACATGGGCAATCATCTCTATTTGTTGAGTATAAATAGAGGTAAGACCGTTACTTATGCGACAACTTATGTAGCTGTGAATAGAGACATACCTATAAATTAAGATTACCTTGATAATTGTATCAAGATGAGATCATTTATGTAATAATCGAAGTAAATGAACCCTCCATTTACTAAACCTGTTGATAGACAGATTGGAATTCATATGTTGAATTCAGGATTAGACATTAGGTATGTCTAGATCGAAATCTGTACGATGTTAAAATTTGAGAACATGCGCTCTTTTTAGTAAAGAGAATAACATCGTAGCATATGATTCATACCACATGTGCTATGGCGACAAGAAGGGTAGTAGGAGAATGGATCTCTGTTTCTCTACTATGTGAAACCTTTGAAATTATAAGTTAATCTCAGATTTTGCCCTTAGTGACTATTTAGCTGTTTACTTGAAGTTTTAATCAGTGTCTGCTCCTTTAGCATGTATCCTATGACTATGGATGATTCAGTCTATGGAACAAAACTAGGAAAACGACTGATTGAAATGAATAGATTCTAGCTAAAAAGGAAGATTAAATAGATTTACATCTTTTGATGTTATTCATTGGTCGACTCATTTCTATTATGTATAAAAATGAATGTAATATTGAATATGGAACATGCTCTTGACAAATGGTCATTATAAGGAATTAGAGATGTTCATATTGATGTAAATGAAGATTATTTAATCTGGATAAAAAGCAAGACATGGAAATCTCCAAGATAATGACTATGTGCCACTGGAAGATTAGATGTTTTTTGGATAACGAATATGTTCCGCCAGAAGAGAGACTATGTGTCATTACGAGAGTGTCTCTAATTCATTTGGAAGAATGACTAAGTAAAGTGCAACAACTTTGTTAGCAAGAAGGGGAAGAGACCTTCTACACCTATATATAAGGTCGTCCAAGCAACCTAAAGTGAGATCCAGATAAGAGAGAAAGGAATAGAGGACTTGCTATGTGCGAGTTTTTGGGCAAAGTCAAAGAGAATGGGTTCGTCTCATATGAAAGGTCTATGTGCAAGGTTCGTCCATATGCACAAGATTAAAAGAGGCATGAAGAACATTCAAGATTGATTTGTTCAATCTCGCAAGAGAGATTTGGTTTATGAACCATGAAGAGCTTTCCGATTCTGTGATCATTCTTCCGTCAACAAGTCTTACCGGCGCCGATTGCAAATCTGCGGGAGATCACTGTAAGTGTTTACAATTTTCATGTTTACTGTTTTTCATGCTTAGAACTGTCAATAAAGCTTCCTCCTCATACTGCCACTCTGTTTGGCTGGCATATCTAATATCTCATTATTCAGTACAATAACCTCCTTTTCAGCATTGTCGTTCATTCCAGATGGCATAACAGGTGTTGTTGTCAGTTTTGTAAATGATAGGCGAAGTTTCTTTCTCATCCTGTCCCTCCCTTGGTCTGGATTTTCTGGAACTAAAGCTCCATGAGCTTCTAAAGGTACCTCTAAGGTTGAGCAGGTTGGAATAAAAAAACAGAAGCAATTCTCTAAATCACGATTATAACTAATTGCTCCCAACTTCTGTTCTATTAGACTACGGGAATCAATAGGAAAGCAATGGACGATATCTACTACCACATTTAGGCTGGTTGAAACAGCATGATTATCAATTTTCCCAGCAATGTCAGGATTAGTGAATCTCTCGGTCCATGTTCTGGCCTTCTGTTCAAATACATGCCTATTGTACTTCTACTCCCTGCTCTGGAAGGAAAAAGTGCCAAGTAAAGAATCATGATCGTATTTAGCCATGGTAATAATCTGTAGCACTTACAATTTCAGCCATTAAGGCATCATCTGGGTTAGGCTCACTCAGTAGCAAACGAATGCTAGTTAAAATAGTTGAGATGCTCATTGATGGTTGCCATGCACCCTGTGGTTGTGTAGCATCACGAAAATGTTAAAGGGAACAAAAAATGAAAGAAGGCTGTGCATCATCATCCAGATAATGAAGCAATCGTCCTCATAAACCAACCAAAAGAGATTCTCTATAAATTTCTTCAAATTTCCCAACATAAACCAAGGAATACCTATCTTATTCTCTATTCCCTATAAATTTTCATAGAATAACTATTAATGTACTTGGTTACAAAATCAGAAGCATCAAATTGCCATAAAAATGTTATTCCCTAATCATCCTTAGATATTTCTTGTTTCATTCCAAGGACTGCATATCTTTATTCTTTTCTCTAAAGAATGGCTACTCGTACTTCATTTAATTATCTAAAAAATATGCATTTTAACAAGATAAGGCAAGCTGAAATAACCATGATGATTGAACATGAAATATTGGAGTGAGCTATGCGAGGTAGATTTTGTGAGAAAAAAAGGCATAGATTGGGAAAACCAACTGATACTTCATGCACTTGTGATTTGTGAATGTCTAGATAACATTAACGTATCCATGAAGGCGTAACTATGGAACTAAATTAAAGCTTCCGGAAGCAGAAATATTCATGTTATTGCTCATCTTAAGCAAATAGTCTACAACTGAATCATTTACCTTTGGCAGTAAATTAAGAATATCAAGACAAATACGCCCTCCATTGTCAATGTTGGGATGGTAAATTGGTATAACAAAGGTCACATTAGGTGGCTGAAATGGATATCTGCATATGAAAACTCCAAGTCTATTAGTAAAGTTTACAAGATAGGCTAGTATAAGAAAGAAGAAAAGTATTTCTAGAGATTCCAAAGAAAACAAAACTACTAGCAACCTTTCAGGGATTTGGATCTTCACAATGAAAATGCCTTTAGAATATACAATTTCTTCAGGTCCCTCAATGCCAGTATTCAAAAGCTAAGTCGGCAAATAAATACTAAACAAGAACCAATTGTCATTTTATATGAAACTTACAGGACTCAATGGTAAGCAGTGAAAGAGATGATTGGTTCTGATTATCAGAAAGTGAAGGAAACGAAACGCCTGGAGGTGGGTCAGTCATGAGCAGCTTAAGTTCTTTCTGCAGTCTCAGATTCAACCTTGCAGCTAGTGCCATTTTCAGCAGCTTAAGAAAAACTCAACCTTTTACGACCCGCAAAAGAGGAAAAGAATATCAAATTTAATGCACCAAATGAAAACTTATGGAGATCCCAATATGATAGTAGGTTGAAAGCTCTTAAAACCACCAGTGCCTGTCCCAAGACAATGTGAAAAAGGTTAAAGTTACATGAGAGTGTCAAAATTGTCTAACTGATGCAGTTTGAGGATTGGAATCAATTTAAAATTTTAATTTAAAATAATTTTTAAGAGTTGTTAAAAGTTTATTATAATTTTTTCAAGGTAAATTTAGACTTTTAAAAGTAGGTTATAATTTTAGAGATCAGTTAGACTTTTTAGGTGACTTGGTTTTATTTTGAATATATAAAGATCTCATGTATTCATCTTCCAGTTTAATAATATTTTCCTCTACTATGGGTTGAGTTGTGTGAGATTTTGTGGTGCGATTTTTGATGTTGCATCAGTAACTTTATAAACATGGATTTAATTATCTTTTTGGTAAGATTAGATCATAATTAGTTGTGATATAAAAGCATATAGAGCATAGGAATAAGATTTTTGTAGTCAACTCCAAACTTGGTGATGATGAACATGATAATGACGAGTTTGGAAGCTCCTATCATTATGATAAAGGATGAAGATTCAGTATCGTGGATAAGAAACTCAACAAAAAACCATTTTTAATTGCTTAAGATAACAACTAAAAGAAGTAATATCTTGATAGTCTTAAACAAGTCCTCAGGGCGTAGCACAGCTGGGGGCGCATGGTTTCGTGGTCGAGAGGTCCAGGTTCGATCCTCGAGGTGTCATTGCCTGGGGTTAGCGTCCCGGCCATGCACTTTCAACTGTGTACCTGCATTTCCCTACTTTAACCCTAGAAAACCTTAACGAGCAGTAATCTTGTGTGTTGGCCACACCGGTTCTAAATTTGTAAAGCATATTTACTCCTATATGAGAGAAGTTTACATTTTGGCCGCTTTAAACAATAGAGATCTAACATAGGGCATGGTGATATTGTCTATAATACCTGTATAGATTTACATTGATCAAATATGAATGCACATGTACAGATATAAAATCAAATATAATAATATAATCCATACAATATGTGAAGTTCATCAACATCCAGAAGATCATAGCATATGTATCTATCGCATAATGTTTTCTTTTCAAAAACAATGACTTAGGGTTTTTGCAATGATGTCAAAATATTTAAAAGGACAATGACTAGTTACATTCTGTAAAGATGAAGTGATCAAATCAATAGACCAAAGATTAAACGCATAATAATCCCGCAGCAATTCAGATCTTGGGTTACAAGGGAAAAAAAGAGAGACCATGGTGAAGTGATCTCGACGGAGAAGGACAACGTATAATAGGCGGGGGAAGAAGGCGGAGACAAGGAAGAAACAAACGAACAGGAGAAAAGGGGACAGTTATCACTTCTTCTGTTGAGCGACCCAGCCGCCGATCGCCGGCTGTCGCCGGAGAACCAGGAGCTCCATCGGGGAGACGGATAAATCGATAGGGCTCGAGGTACACTTGGGAGGGAAGCCAAAAATGGTTAAATAAACATAACAATAAAATTTTAAAATATCAATATAATCCACATAAAATTATATATATATATATATAATTGATTTTGACGTTAAAAAATATAATAAAAAGGCGAATATACTAGTTTATGGGTTATATTTATGGTTTTTATACTCCGCAGCGAGAAACAAATTAAGAAGAAAATAAGGTAAGATTTTTTTAGCACTCCTCTCTAATAAAAAAAACAGAGTCGACATATTTGAAAAAGGATTATTTTTTTCATATTTTTGCATAGAATATAAGAATCTATGAAAATATATTGAAAATGATTACTAACATTAAGTGAGTTAAATTTTATGATGTTTAAGTTTATTTGATAAGATAATTTAAATATCATGGGACTGTGTCGAATATCTATAACTCATCTATAAATGGTTGATTTTAGATCTAGAGAGGGAGCTCGATTGGGGAGTCATCCAAACGTCCTAAGAAGACTTTGGAGGACATTCACAAGGTGATTCGATGCCCTCGTGCCTAGATCGGGGAGTATTCGGAGACAATTTCACGCATCAAGATTAAGCTTCCTCTTTTTCTAAATTTTGTCTTGATTGTAAGGGTTGGATCAATGATCTCTGTTTATAATTCTAATTCTATGAAGTAAATTCTTAATTATAGGATTAAGAATTAACCCTATGATACGTAAACACTTTCTTTTGAATCTATAGAGTTTAATTGTTTCTTATTCAATGATATGTGTATTTGTGGTATGGATTTACTATGTACAGACGATCTCGATGTCAAAATTATGAGATTTGTATCCCATAAAGATTTAGGGATGAATTAAAAGGAGAACTCAATCCTCTAACCCGTAAAAATCTAAAACGTGGAGAGTCGGTTACGAGAATAGATCGGTATGCCACGAGAAGTAATAGGATATCATAGATCTTAATGGATCGGTTTCAATTCATCGCCACACAGTAGGAGAAGACAACTAGGGGGGTTATGGGATCATGTGACAGAGATCTTTTTAGGAAAGCAATCCTTCAGCTTTGTCGCTCTGAAAGTAAACGATAAATTGAAATGAATATGTCACTATAGTTCTAAAAGTCCACATAGGATATCCTAGGATAGTTTACCTACATAAGTAATCATTGAGTATAAGAAATCAAATATAGATTAGATATTTATAATCATTGTGGTGAAACCAAATCCTAAAATTACTTTTCCAAATCAAATACCCTAGGATCACTCTCCTTCCTTCTCTCTCTTATCATTCAAATATTTTCCTTTACTACACTCTCTACTCTTCTTTCTAAGATCTCTAGTTCTAAAACAATCTCTTCCTCACGATTAGTCTAGACAATCAAATTTGTTTAATAAACTAGTACTTAACCATCAGTTCTTATAGGATCAATATGTTTTTATTACTTGACGACACTCCATACACTTACAATTTGTACATATCAAATTTTTAGTATCATTGCCGGAACTGGTTTTGGTTAATATTAGTTGAATAACAACTTGATTGGATCAAACTATTTTTTTTATAGTTTTCAATTGCATTTGTTTACACTCTTCTTAATTTTATTTTTTTCCCTTTTTCAGGAGAATTAATTCAGTTCATGCACAGAACCACAAGGTTGGAGGAATTGTTGTCATTTAACTCCTAGATCGATCGAACATTTCATCGAAAACTAAGTGAATATCGAGCAATGGATCAAAATTGGATACCTTCAAGCCTCATCATGGCAAACAATAACAATTGGCCACTTGGCAATTATGCAACGCCATGTTTGAGAGGACTAAGATCTAGCATTGCCCGACCGACAATTGAGGCAAAGTATTTTGAGCTCAAGCCAACCTTAATATATATAGATGGTTCAACAATGTCAATTCAATGTAGCACCTATAGAAGATGCAAATTTGTATTTGGAGAATTTTCTAAAAATATGTGGAACTTTAAAGCAAAATGAGGCTTCTTTGGATGCTATAAAACTCATGTTATTCTAATTCTCATTAAGAGACCAGGCTAAGATGTGGCTATCATCACTCCCCGACCAGAGTATAGCAACATGGGATCAATGTGAATTAAGATTCCTGAGCAAATATTACCCTCCAAGCAAAATTGTTTACATGCGATATCTTAGAACTAATTTCATGCAAAATAATGGAGAATAATTATTTGAGTCATGGGATAGATATAAGAACCTATTGTAATAATGTCCACACCATAGGCTTGAGAGATAGTTAATCATTCACATTCTATTACAAAATTTCTTATGCCACTAGATTTTCACTCGACTTAGCTGCTGGAGGAGCTATTATGAACAAAACACTTGAAGAGACTGAAAATATCATTGAGAGCGTAACGTTCAACCATCATCAATGGGCTAATGAGAGAAGTGTCCCTACACAAGCTCCAAGGATGAATGCAATAAATTCTATGGATTTTATGGCGATAAGGTTGAACAACATGAGTAAACGCTTAGATTCATTGAGCGTAAATTCTGTTAATACTATTAATATCTCCTGTGAAATTTGTGGAATTTCAAGACATTCTAAAGAAAATTGTTCAGTTTTAACATCCATAAGAGGTGGCCATGTAGAATGTGAAGATGCTACCAACAATTTCAATTTATGGTCGAACAACCCTTATTCTAGCACCAATAATCTAGAATGGAAGAACCATCTAATTTTTCATATCGATCAAATCAAGGGAGTTATGGACAAAGTTCTGAACCACAACCATAAAAGTCAAGTATGGACAAAATGATGGAGCAATTCATATCAACTCAATCTTAGGCGAATGAAAATTTTCACCAGCAACAATCTAATCGCAATGTTATGATCAAAGAGTTAAAGACTATGGTTGATTCTCTTACTAATCATACAAAGATGTTGAAAAACCACATGGCACAATTGTTGAGTTTAATTTCAAGAACTCCCAGAAAATTTCAGGACAATCAAAGATAAAGTCTGTGGAACATTGTAATGCAATAAACTTGAGAAGTGGAAAGCGGTTGAAAAACTTAACTGAAAGCGTGAAGGATGTACCAAATGATCTTGCTAAGGGAATTAATACACCAAAAATGCCTATAGTGGTAGAGGAAAAGTCAAGCGAATCAAATGAACCAAAAGAATATCTCTTGTTAAAGCCTCTGGTTCAAATTTATCAACCACCAATTCCATTCCCACAATGCTTGGCTAAGACAAAGCAATATGAAGAAACTGGGAAATTCTTGGAGATGATGAAGAAAATATGCATGGAGGTACCATTACTTGATGTTATACACCAAATGTCATAGTTTGTAAAATTCATGAAAGAGATCATCTCTCACAAAATGAAGAAAGAAAGTAATGTGATTATTGTACTCACTGAAGAGTGTAGTACCATAATTCAAAATGAGCATCCTCAAAAGCTAAAAGATCCAAAAAAAAAAAATCTATTCCATACTTCATCAAGGATAAAAAGATAAACAAACCTTTCTATGATATAGGAGCTAGTGTGAGTCTGATGTCATTTTCAATGTGCAAGAAGTTAGGTCTGGGGAACCTCAGACTAACAACAATGATCCTACAATTGGTCGACCATTCTTGTTGGTATCCTTTAGGAATTTTAGAGGATATTCTAGTAAAATTGGAGATTTTGTCGTGCCAATTGATTTTATAGTATTGGAAATGGAGGAAGACCCATGTATACCCATCATTCTTGGAAGACCCTTCTTGGCCACCATCAGAGTAATTATAGATGTGAAAAACCATAAAATCTCAGTGGCGATGGGAAGGAATTGTTGGGATCGGAGCGCAGCGGAAAATATATATTGAATATGGATCTTTCGTGATACATATAGTTTTACACAAAAATAATATAAAGCATACCTCGAGTCCCCGATAAGTGTCAATGATATCACAGACAGATAAACAAATAAGAGCCCCACGTGTGACTCCTCTAGCGGTATCCACGCGCACTAGATCATGAACTTGATACAATCCGTTAGGTGCTAGCCACTTGGATCGACAAAGTCTTGGAAGCACTACCGATCTCTTCCGGTGGAAGACGAAGTTGACGAAGGAGAAATGAAGAGAATGAAATCCCTTTTTATGAATCTTTCCGAGGATGACTATTTATAGCTTCCAAGGAATACGAAGAGTTAAGCCTTCAATTAATTCATCGTTTATGATCTTCATTAATAAGGAAGATGAAGAGTTATAGGCTCCATAAATTCTTCATTTATGACCTTCATTATGATAACTCTTCAAATTCTTCATTAATTATCATTATGATGACTTTTCGAATTCTCCATTAATCATCATGATTATGGCTATTCGAATTCTCTCTTCTTTGTATCAAATAAATCCATATTTGATCTTGATCTCGACTCGCTTCCGATACTCTTGTTCATGTCTACGTGCTATGCGTGCGACCCTCTAGGTTTTATACACGAAGGCAGTGTAAATCCATACACAGACTATGGTAACCGTCTAGCAACAGTTTTTAGCCACCCAACGTGATAAAATTAATATCAGTCATAAACTGTAAACCACTATGAACCGATTACTGTGTAATTCAATCTCTTCATCTAAAGCCTACATCCCAATTAATTCGATACATTATGCATCATTACCAAATTAATTGTTTTACTTGATTTCCAAGATATAATAGACTCCTCATGAATATCAATCATTCCTCCCATGGCCATGGATTTTGAGTCACTAATATCTCTATCAAGCGGCCAGGATGTTAACTCCTAATCCAAGAGAGCGATGAATCCTCTATTGACTCAACACTATTCTCTCTACGTTTTGTCATACACCCAACTACCGTATTAATCACAATCCGATTAAAGACTGCTTTTAACGGCATCAAAGCACATAACTCCACGCATAGAATAAATGAAGGTCTCAAGTCAAAAGATCAGTTACACTCGTTCATAAAAGGAAAGACCAATGATGCTTAATATGTGGTCTCCTCTTGAGCGGGTCGTGTCCAGTGTACCTATAAACTCAAGGCACCCCCAAGTACAACTTGGATATCCATCCCTCCGGTCTATCTTGACCTAGTCATACTCAGCGTTGATCTAGATATCCATGTCCCCTCTAAATATCTATCCGATCAAGGACTATTTTCAGATTAATATACCCATTAATCTGTGGGACTTTATCATTAATCATATACGTACAGAAAAGTAAATAATTAATGATAAATTCTTGCCTTTATTAAATAATTATCCAAAAATACATAAGGAGTGTCTTGGCACATAAGTGCACACACTAACAATCTCCCACTTGCACTATTGCCAAACACTACGGACTCTCAGTCCTAGGCTCCTCACATGGGTCTCATGTTTCTGTAGAGGTAAGGCCTTTGTGAGTGGGTCTGCGATATTCTCGCTGGTATCTACTCTGCTCACCAACACATCACCCCTATGAACAATCTCCCTAAGGAGGTGATACTTCCTTAGTACATGCTTGGATCGTTGGTGAGACCTTGGCTCCTTTGCCTGTGCTATGGCCGCATTATTGTCACAGTATAGCACAACTGGATCAACAATGCTAGGAACCACTTCAAGCTCCGCTATGAAGTTCTTGATCCACACAGCTTCCTTTGCTGCCTCTGAAGCTGCTATGTACTCGGACTGAGCTGTTGAATCTACAACTGTCTCTTGCTTGGAACTCCTCCAGCAAACAGCTGCACCATTCAGACAAAACACATATCCTTGTTGCGATTTCAGATCATCCCGATCTGTCTGAAAACTTGCGTCAGTATATCCTCTGACGACTAATTCCTCGTCTCCTCCAAAAACTAAGAACATGTTCTTTGTTCTTCTAAGATACTTGAGGATAGTCTTTACCGCAGTCCAATGACCCTCTCCAGGATCTGACTGATATCTACTCGGCATGCTTAATGCATACGAGACATCTGGTCGAGTGCATATCATAGCATACATTATGGACCCTATAGCCGAAGCATAAGGTATCTTGTCCATTCTACTTCTTTCCTCTTGTGTTCCTGGACACATAGCTTTGGAAAGATGCACACCATGTGATACTGGTAAATATCCTCTTTTGGAGTCCTGCATACCGAATCTATTCAGCATTTTATCAATGTATACAGCTTGACTCAACCCTAGTAACCTGCTTTGTCTATCTCGGTATATTCTAATACCTAAGACATAGGTTGCATCTCTAAGATCTTTCATTGAGAAACACTCTCCCAACCAAGTCTTGGTAGATTCTAGGCTAGGGATGTCATTGCCTATAAGAAGTATATCATCAACGTACAACACTAGGAATGTAATCTTACTCCCACTAACCTTCTTGTAAACGCAAGGTTCTTCTGGATTCTTGACGAAAGAAAAATCTTTAATGGCTTCGTCAAATCGCAGATTCCAACTCCGAGATGCTTGCTTTAGTCCATAAATGGACTTCTTGAACTTACATACTTTATTGGC
Organism: Zingiber officinale; assembly: GCF_018446385.1. Classification (NCBI taxonomy): domain Eukaryota; kingdom Viridiplantae; phylum Streptophyta; class Magnoliopsida; order Zingiberales; family Zingiberaceae; genus Zingiber; species Zingiber officinale. Next base: position 133,127,256 of record NC_055993.1, read on the forward strand.
GTTCTCGGATTTTATAAAATCGGGAGGTTGTACCATATATACTTCCTCCTGTAACCTTCCATTTAGGAAAATAATTTTAACATCCATTTGCCAAATTTCGTAGTCCTTGTAAGCTGCTATAGCTAGCAAAATTCTAATGGCCTTAAGCATTGCAATGGGCGAAAATGTTTCATCATAGTCAATTCCTTGACGTTGATTGAAATCCTTTGCCACAAGCCTAGCTTTATAGGTACTGATGTTCCCATCCATGTCAATCTTTTTCTTGAAGATCCATTTGCACCCTATGGGTTTTACCCCAACTGGCACATCAACCAACTCCCAAACTTGGTTGGTGTACATGGAGTCCATTTCAGATTTCATGGCTTCCAGCCATTTCTCAGAATCATTTGAAGCAACTGCTTCCTCGTAAGTCGACGGTTCATCATCTTCGATGAGTAGCACTTCCTCATCTTGGGTTACCAGCCAACCATATCTGTTTGGCTCTCGGTGTATTCTTGTAGACTTACGTTTATCTCGCGTTTCTTGAGCAGTCCCGGATGAAGGAGACACTTGTGCTTGTGGCACTGTCTCATTATCCAACTGTTCATCTTCCAACCTGTTTGTAGAGTCTATAATTTCTTCAAGACTTACTTTACTCCCACTATTTTCTTTAGAAATAAATTCCTTTTCCAAGAAAGTAGCATATCGAGCAACAATAACTTTGTGCTCATTTGGGAGATAAAAATAATATCTCATTGTAGCTTTGGGATAACCTACAAACGTACATTTTATGGATTTTGCTGCAAGCTTATTAGAATTTTCATTCTTCACGTAAGCATCACAACCCCATATCTTAAGATAAGATAGATTTGGTTTCTTTCCAAACCATAATTCATAAGGAGTCTTATCTACTGTCTTGGTAGGAACTCGGTTAAGTGTGTATGCTGTTGTTTCTAAGGCATAGCCCCAAAATGACATTGGAAGACTTGCATGACTCATCATTGATCTAACCATATCCATGAGTGTGCGATTTCTCCTTTCCGAAACACCATTCCACTCTGGCGTCCTAGGAGGTGTAAGTTGGGAAATTATTCCACACTCTTTTAGGTAATCAATGAACTCTTGGCTTAGATACTTGCCACCTCGATCACTCCGAAGGGCCTTAATATTCTTACCAAGTTGATTTTCTACCTCATTCTTGAACTCCTTAAACTTGTCTAGAGTTTCAGACTTATGTCTCATTAAGTAGACATATCCATATCTACTTAAATCGTTAGTAAAAGTCACGAAGTAGGTATACGCTCCTCTAGCCTGAACTTGCAATGGTCCACAAACATCATTATGTATGAGTTCTAGTGGTTCCTTTGCCCGTTCACCTATCTTGGTGAATGGCTTCTTGGTCATTTTTCCTTGTAAACACGCTTCGCATGTATCTATGGGCTCTAATTCAAAAGAGTCCAAATACCCATTATTGAGTAGTCTAGCGATGCATTTCTGGGTTATATGACCAAGTCTACAGTGCCAGAGGTATGTTAAGTTTGAGTCATGTAATTTATGTTTCTTACTTTCAATACAATAGATCGGTTCATCTAAGTTAAGGACATAAAGACCATTATTCAATGAACCATTTCCATAGAATATATTATTCAAATAAAAGGAACATAACTTGTCCTTGAATTGAAATACAAATCCCTTGGTGTCTAAACTTGACACCGAAATGATATTCTTTGAGAAACTAGGAACAAAATAACAATTTTCTAAGTTCAAAATAAGTCCGCTAGGCAAATTTATTGAATATGTTCCTACAGCTAATGCAGCAACTCTCACTCCATTAGCTACTCGTAGGTCCATTTCGCCCTTGGACAACCGTCTGCAGTCACTTAGACCCTGCATGTTCGCACAAATGTGAGAACTACTTCCAGAACCTATGACCCATGATGAAGAAACAGAAAGATTGCACTCTATCATAAAGATACCTGAAGCATCCGCTCCACTGGCATTCTTCTTCATGAAAATATAGCAGTTTTTCTTCCAGTGACCTTTCTTGCCACAATGGAAGCACATGGCCTCCTTCTCATCGGATTGGGGTACCTGCATCCCTTTCTTAAGCTTCTTTTGAGCTTGATATTTAGGATTCTTCACTGCATTAGCCTTAGGATTAAACTTCCCGGTGCCAGAGCGCTTGTTGGTCTTTTTGACCATCATTGTATGCAGTGAAGGATTTACCTTCATATCCTTCTCAGCGGTTTTCAACATTACCATCAGATCAGTCAAACTCTTGTCCATGCTGTTCATGTTGAAATTCAACACAAACTGAGAAAATGATGGAGGTAGTGACGACAAGATTAGGTCAACAGCCAAGTCTTGGTCCAACTTGGAACCTAAGCTCTCGAGCCTCTCTATGTACCCGATCATCTTGAGTACATGAGACCCAACTTGGTTTCCTTCCTCCAGCATGGTACGAAATAGTGCTCGAGAGGTTTCATACCTCTCTACTCTCGCACTCTCTTGGAAGAGCTCACGCAAGTGCTGATCAATCTCCCTAGCACTCATGTTCTCATGTTGTCTCTGCAACTCGGGAGACATAGAAGACAGCATAATGCATTGCACATCTAGTGCATCTTCCATATACTGTGAATAATATGACTGATCTTCCTCTGAAGCATCGGGTGTAGGCTCTTTCAGAGGTTCGTCTTCAAGCACATAAATTTTTCTCTCATGTCTTAAGACGATTTTTAGTTTCCTATACCAATCTAGGTAGTTGGAACCGAGGAGGATATTCTCTTTCTCGAGAATGCTTCGCAGCGATAAGGTACTTGTGTTTGCCATCTAAAATTTAAAGCAGAGTTTTAGTATTTGTGGAATTATTTAATAAGGTCTTTTATAACTCTTATTATTTTATTCAAGTCCAACAGCCCTCACTGTCAGAATCGGGAATTAGTTTGTAATAATTCCTAATAGGACCGAAATCCTGAATCATATAGAATGCACACAGCTGAGCTGTACCTACATGCTACATTCATCAAGTAGGCCTTAACTTGCCAATCACAAATCTATGTGACTTTCGGTATATTCTTGTCGAGCCTTATATTCTCAACTCTCGCCCCTCAAATCAATTAACCTTAGCTGAGCTAAACAAGTCAACGAATTTGAGTTAAGTCGACCCACTAATAATTATGATAAATTATAGATGTTTTGACACAAGCCCACAGCTGAGCTGTACCGACTTATGTAAAAACTCTAACTATCATCATAGTTATTAGTGGAGGGCATTTAACAAATCTTAACTTTAATATATTTAAGGGATTTTATAATTATTAAAATGTCTCACCATGATTAACTTCTTGTGCGTTTGCACAATCTCATTACGAGATTTATCTCCATTAATCCTTATAGTCTTTTAAGACAATAAGTCTCGGAGATTTTAACATATTAATCTACTTATGCCACAAGGAATTTATATCTAAATTACAACATGCATTACTTCACAAGTTTTTAGACAAAATTATTTTCTATCATGAAATATTACGGCATATAACTTAAAATAAAGAAATTAAGATTTCTTCGAAATCTCTCGAAACACTGATTCTGTGAGATCTCGGAAAATTTAATTAATAGGGTTATTTGGAAATAGCCTTATAAAATTTTTCTGGAATTTTTAGAAATTTTCTGGGAATTTTTCGGAGCTCGTACGGAGGGTTTTGAGGGGATAAATTTTGGGTTCGGATAAAGCCTGTTTGGGATACCCGTTTAAGTGAGGAAATATTTAATATATATATCCATTTCCTTTATTTAATTCTTTTCCCCAACCCTAAAACGCCGATTCTCCTTCCCCGATCTTCCCTCTGCTCACGCGCTCTCTCTCCCTGTCGCGGACAGATCTGCGGCGATTGTCATCTTCGCCGGAGGAGCTCGTCGCCGGAGCCTCGCCAGAGGTCGAACAAGGAGGCGAACCCTCCTGATATCCTGTCATCAGGTCTGCCGCGAACTTTCTTTCCAATTCGGTTGGCTCTTCCTTCTCCGATCGACGCGAGATCCATTTGATCGCCGGCGTGAAGAGTTAATTAGGGTTTCAAGGGTATGTATCCGAACCTTACTCTTCTATTTCTCGGAATTGTGCCTAGCGTTGGGTTTCTTCCTCGATTCTGCTCTCTCTCTAATGGTCGGCAATCCTAGGTCCGATCTTGGATCCAACCTTCGTTCGTGTTGATTTGGGGATAGAAGAATCCTTGGTACGTTGTTTCACGGATCGGATTGGGCGACGTTTTCTGGAGACAACGATTGAAGGTAAGGTGTCTTCGGATTTCGATTGATTGAGTTATGTTTTGTGTTGAATTGTGATTCCTCATCTTGATCCGATATAGGGAGGGGAGGTTCTGTGAAGGTGATCTTGGATTCCCTCTGTGTCGCTGCTGATTGAGGTCTCAGGTGAATTGGGAAAGAACTCCAGCAAAGGTTGCTGTGGGTTTTCTGATCCAGCAAGGTGAAGATTTGTTTTGGTTCTTGCTGTGGTGTCTTTGGCTTCGGCAGACACCTCATCCAGCCAGCTCAGTTTGGTTCGGCAGTCATCCATACCTCAGTGTACTTTGATACAGCACCTTGTTCAGTTGGGAATTGAGGTATGTGTAGGGAGTTTGATACATGTGTAGTGTTGATTTAGGGTTAGGTTTGAAATGAATTTTGGTTGGAACATGTTATAGATTATGTGTAGATTTGAATTAGGAGTATTTGGATTACTAGTTGTTGATTATGATTAGATTCATTTACGTAGATTTAATCTAATGGAATAATTAGGGTTAAGCAATTAACCCTAGTTAACTATTGGATCTAATCTAGTTTGGATTTCTAATCAAATTGGTGATTAGGGATTAGGTAACTAACCCTAATCGACCATTAGGTTTAGTTAGGTAAGTTGTGGTTATGTTGATTAGGGTTTTGCCCTAATTTGATTTTAGGGATTTTATTTGGCTATTCTTGGGATTTAGCTAAATAAAATATATATATGTTGTTTGACGCAGGACTTTGATTCGAGACAGGCGTCTCGACGTTGACTTCGGATTTGGGATTGTACCTTCTATTTGAGGCGGGTACCCTTTGACTCATCTCTTGATAGTGTCTTATGATATGTGCAGTTTATATATATTTACTAGTGATTGGTAGATTTATCATTTTCCCGGTTATAGATTATTCGATACCTGTAGGCGGGTACCCTCTGACTTATCTTTTGATAATGTCTTATGATATGTGTAGCTTATATATACTTACTAGTGGTAGATAGTAGATTATTCTCTCTCTTGGTCTTAGCTAGTTGATACCTATCACATGCTTCATCTGCTAGTTGCTTTACTTCAGGATTGGATATTTTATCTCTTGCCATGTGTATATATGTTCATAGAGATGCATATCTATAGTGCTCTACTCTACTGGATTAGTTGCTTTACATGTGTGATACATGCTCTTGGATTCATGATACTTACATCATTGTTATATGTGATGTCTTTGGGTTTATGCTGTTTATATCGTGGTTATATATATGCTTTTACCTTTTGGGCACACACATATATGGAGGAGGCTATGTTCAGGTATGACATACTGTAGCATCATGCACCATCCTGCATGATTGCATGCTGGGCGATTGACGACTCCATTATTGTTGAGCTCGTCGGCCGGCTACACGGGCCTGCACACAACGTGACCACTGCATGGGTAGTGGCACAGCACCCAGGGTGTGTATGGCAGTTGCTCTGTAGTGCTCCGCTGGTCCGCTCATGGGTAGTGTGACTGCAGCGTGGTAGCGGACAGGGATCCCTCCCCGTCATTGCGTACCGGGAGTTGAGAGCGTTACGCTCCCTCACTATGTTTGAGGTAGGAGGATAGGTGTACTCCGACAGCATCCCGTCCACTCGGTCACTCATCAGGGGTAGTGACGACAGAGTGCACGGTGTCACAGCCCTACCTACTCGGTCTCGCCATCGCGTGTGAGACGGCTGACTAGCGTCAGGGGTGACCATGTCATATTGCATCATATGCACATATTGCATTTATTGTGATTGTTGCATATTGGATGATGCACTTGAGTGACTGCATATGATTGACATGCATACAGGATACATGCTTATTTGCTCTGACTATCTTTGTCTGTGTATGTCCACAGTCATTTGCCCAAGCCTCGCAGGTGAGTACAGTTTATTACAGTTATGCAGTTCCTTATTATTCTTGCTATAGATTGTGCTTTATGCATATTGTGAGTTACTACAGTTTGTTTCAGCTCTGCATATCTGTTGAACTGTTAGGAGACTATACCGTAGGTTGTATGGTTAGAGAATTGTACTATTGATCCTATGGTTTAGGAGAATGTACCTTAGGATATTACTGGTAGTTATATATTGCTGTACATGTCTATTGGATTACCAGCTGAGTTCTTTGAACTCACCCCGTTGTTACTACTTTTCAGGTTGAGGCCGTCAGGAGAGATTCCAGTCGCTAGCCCCATTATCGCGAGGATTTTCTTTGTCGGAGTATATTTTGCTTTTGCATCTTATATACTTGTATTGTGGGTTTGTATTGTGGACTTTACATTGAACATTCGGGTTTGCTACTTTTGTTTTCCGCTGCGGTTGTATTTCCATTACTTCGTGGATTTGTTTCTTCGTTGTAGTGGAGTAGGCTGTTTACATATATCTTCGAGGTTCTATATCGTCTTTCCTTATTAAACTGCGTGGATTGATCATATATTATATCTGTGTGGAATGTTGATATAAACTGCATGGTTTGTTTCTTAATTGTATTGTATTATTCCGGCCGTGTGTGGCCGAGGTATAGAGATATATGTATACTGAGCTTCATATTGTCCGCCGTACAGGGGAGATGCTGCCGAAATTTCTTCGGACAGGGACTACCTGGGGCGTGACAGATTCCTTCAAATAAATTTTGAAGAATCGGTTTCGTACTATATGATCCGACCATGAATTGGCTCTGATACCACTGTTGGGATCGGAGCACAGCGGAAAACATATATTGAACATGGATCTTTCGTGGTACATATAGTTTTACACAAAAATAATATAAAGCATACCTCGAGTCCCCGATAAGTGTCAATGATATCACAGACAGATAGACAAATAAGAGCCCCACGTGTGACTCCTCTAGCAGTATCCACGCGCACTAGATCACGAACTTGATACGATCCGTTAGGTGCTAGCCACTTGGATCGACAAAGTCTTGGAAGCACTACCGATCTCTTCCGGTGGAAGACGAAGTTGACGAAGGAGAAATGAAGAGAATGAAATCCCTTTTTATGAATCTTTCCGAGGATGACTATTTATAGCTTCCAAGGAATACGAAGAGTTAAGCCTTCAATTAATTCATCATTTATGATCTTCATTAATAAGGAAGATGAAGAGTTATATGCTCCATAAATTCTTCATTTATGACCTTCATTATGATAACTCTTCAAATTCTTCATTAATTATCATTATGATGACTTTTCGAATTCTCCATTAATCATCATGATTATGGCTATTCGAATTCTCTCTTCTTTGTATCAAATAAATCCATATTTGATCTTGATCTCGACTCGCTTCTGATACCCTTGTTCATGTCTACGTGCTATGCGTGCGACCCTCTAGGTTTTATACACGAAGGCAGTGTAAATCCATACACAGACTAAGGTAACCATCTAGCAACAGTTTTTAGCCACCTAACGCGATAAAATTAATATTAGTCATAAACTGTAAACCACTATGAACCGATTACTGTGTAATTCAATCTCTTCATCTAAAGCCTACATCCCAATTAATTCGATACATTATGCATCATTACCAAATTAATTGTTTTACTTGATTTCCAAGATATAATAGACTCCTCTTGAATGATAAATCATTCCTCCCATGGCCATGGATTTTGAGTCACTAATATCTCTATCAAGCGGCCAGGATGTTAACTCCTAATCCAAGAGAGCGATGAATCCTCTATTGACTCAACACTATTCTCTCTACGTTTTGTCATACACCCAACTACCGTATTAATCACAATCCGATTAAAGACTGCTTTTAACGGCATCAAAGCACATAACTCCACGCATAGAATAAATGAAGGTCTCAAGTCAAAAGATCAGTTACACTCGTTCATAAAAGGAAAGACCAATGATGCTTAATATGTGGTCTCCTCTTGAGCGGGTCGTGTCCAGTGTACCTCTAAACTCAAGGCACCCCCAAGTACAACTTGGATATCCATCCCTCCGGTCTATCTCGACCTAGTCATACTCAGCGTTGATCTAGATATCCATGTCCCCTCTAAATATCTATCCGATCAAGGACTATTTTCATATTAATATACCCATTAATCTGTGGGACTTTATCATTAATCATATACGTACAGAAAAGTAAATAATTAATGATAAATTCTTGCCTTTATTAAATAATTATCCAAAAAATACATAAGGAGTGTCTTGGCACATAAGTGCACACACTAACAGGAATAAGTTAGAGTTTGACCTTTCTAAACTATCAAATAATTTCCATGAAGATGGTCAAGGGGAAGAAGACAATTATGGTCACTCAAAGGAGCATCTTGAAAGACCTCCGGACATAGAACCAAATATAGAGCCTTCAAAACACAATAAATATATGATTATTGCAAGGGATGAGGTGTTATAATTTAGATTGTTCGGAGGAGGGGAGAGGAATCCCCTCAAAGTCAAAGCTCTGAGTTGAGTTGAGAAGAAAAAGAAAGGAGTCGAACTAAGGACCTTAAACAAGCATTTTTGGGGAGGCAATTCAAGCTTTGGTCTCTTAGATAAATCTTTACATTTGAGTATTTTTTATTAAGACATTTCAATTTGCAAGACATTGGACAACTACAAGAGACACCCAAGGGGTTGAGGTTTCCTGAACATCACAGAGGCCACCAACACGGGCCATGGCGAAGAAAGCTGAATTCCATAGGCTACCACGGGTACCTATGGCAGACGCCATGGGCCATGTCATGCAACCTTTATCTAAGCATTCTCTGCCATGACCAAACCTAGCTTCCGCCACCTTCAAATCTAGTCAGTGTCCGTCAGGAAACTCTTCAAAACTCCTCCTCTTCAAAACTAAATAGCAAGGCAAGGAGAAGCCTCCACTTCCAAGGAGAAAGGTAAGGAGAAAAAGTAAAGGAAAAAACATGTGACAAGAGTAACAATTCTTTCAGAATCATTTTTCATGATAAAAATCATAAAGTTCATTTTGATATTCTTGTGAAACATAGGATTGTGCCCATAAGATATATAGATGTGTTGGATTGAGACGCACATGAGAGGGGGTAAATCATGTGGTTTTAAAAACTTTTGTTTTCGTTTTGAAATCAAAGTATACACAGCGAAACAACACGAAAATTAAAAGAAAGCAAAAAAAATACATATTTAGTTTTTACTTGGTTCGGAGCCTTCGGCGATTCCTACTCCAAGACCCCAGGTCCAGCGGACCTATCGACGGGTAATCCGCTAAAAATTTCCTCCAGGACCATCAGAAAAGATAATCGAGTACACGAGAATTGGAAGAGTGTAACAAGCTACACTTTCTGTTTACAGAAATTAAGTATAGTAATTAAATTATCGTTACCAAACATTCTTGTAGATGGTTAGCTCGAGTTTGGTGTTTGGATGACTTCTCAGTGACAGTCGGGTGTAGCAAAGTCATAGTAGGGTAGTAGCAGCAAACCGGAGCAGTCGAAAAATTGAACAGACGCGTAGAAGCTCGTATGGAAGTTATTCTTGAAGCTTTGCTCGAAGTGCCCTTATAAAGGGTGTGGAAGGCGCCTTCCATAACCTTGAAGATACCTCCAACCTAAGAAATTTGATCCTGAACAGCCCAATCCTTATCTGTGACTAAATTTGAATTTTATTCTGCGAAAGGCGCCTTCCATAACACAGAAGGCGCCTTCAATGAACAGTCCGAATGCGCTTTCCAATGCTTGAAGCCGCCTCAGGTACTATTCACCCGAGACCTTTTTTACTCCTTTTGCCCTGCAAGTTAGGTTAGTCCAACACAATAATATCTAACCTACAAAACAAGTTTTAGGATACTCATAATAGGAGTATTAATTAGTTCCTATCATTTTGGGATCAGGAACTAGTCAAGGTCTCAGTTTAAGGATCTAAAATGGATCTAGACTGGATCGAGACCTACTATCCCTCAATTGGGACGCGTCCTCATCTAGTCACTTTTCTCAAGTGTCTTACCTTCACTTACCAAATTATAGTCGGTTGACTAGCCTCTCGATCCACCAGGTCTTCATGCCAGTTGTCAGGTCCGCAAACCCAATTGGACCTTGGCCAGCTGTCAAACCCCGTAGACCAAGCTAGACTTCCTACCAGATATCAGGTTGGCCCTTTGACCTATCTAGGCTTTGTACAAACTATCATGTCCTCATACATAGTTGGATTTCATCCTGGTGTCAAGTCCTCTAGACCTGTCAACTCCTACACACTTGGTAAAACAATTAGACCACAATAACACCTAACTTAACTCACTTGTCATTCATCAAAACATGAGCTAAACCGTTAATGCAAATTATACCAACAAAATGAATATGTTATGGAAATCCTAGGGATTGAGGATAACATCTCTTGATTAATTAGTAAAGTGAGTTGGGATAAATTAATAAATATTCATTATGTAAGTACCCCGAGTTAATTGTGATGTGATCAACCGAATTAAGTTAGGCTCTATGGTTTTGATCCCTTGTGTTTAAGTGTGCAGGGACTAAGGAACATAAAAAGTCAAGCAAAAGACACAGCGAGTGAGAAGGATGGCACGGGAAGTGAGTCGATAGGCTCGGCGCATCTAAGGGACGAGGAGCTGTGGAAGAGTACACCAGCGGATGAGAAAGACTACTAGAGGAGAAGGCTGGAGTTGGGTTTGGGTGATCTCAACTTTGGACGGTCGAAGAATCACCCAAACGATCAGACAAGTTAACTTCTGAGTTGACTGGGTCCAGGCACCCGAACTCCAGGCGTCCGGACCAGGTCCAGACACATGGACTATTCCACCACGTCAATGAGTTGTTGCATCAAAGAGGATCAACACGGAATCCACATCAGTCGACTCTAGAAGCCCGAACTGGGTCCAAGCGCCCAGACCGGGTCCAGGCGCCTGGGAGGTGCCACATTAGGAAACGGCTAAATTCAACAGTGAGCTATAAATAGAGCCCTGGTACTCAAATTGTAATATAATACACTATGTACTTTCATTTACAAATTCTATTTTAATGTTTGTGCTTAATTGCTGTAAGAGATACTCCGCCTTCAAGATGGAGTTCTTTTAGTGAGCTTTACATCACCTTATATTAGCAACCTCCCCTTTTGCAAACCAAGTAAAATCTTCTACCTCTTCTCTATTTTGTTTATGCTTTTATTTGTTTAAAATTAATGTATATTCCTTGCTAAGTTTGATAGCAAGAGATTTAAATTTATAACTTATAGGCTATTCAGCCCCCTCTGGCCAGCCTATCAGGATCAAGAATTGGTATCAGAGTCAAATCGCTTTAGGACTAATCACCAGCTAAAGAAAAAGAAAGATGGCCGAATCTAGCATCTATCCACCAATGTTAGAGGAGTCCATGTTTTGGAAGCGACGTATGGAGATATTTTTCAAAACTAATTTCAATATTTTATTAACAATTAAATATGGTTTTGAATTGTCCAAAGGTAAAGATGGAAAAGAACTCGAGGAGCATTGTCGGACTAAAAAGTGACACGACAAATTTATGGCAAATGGTAAAGCTAAGTTCTATCTTCTAAGTGTGTTTCCTGCTAAGAACTAGAAAGAATTGACAACTAGATTTGTGCTAAAGAACTTTAGTAAAAGTTCTTGGAACTCCACAAAGAATAAAAAGAGACAGAATCTAACTCTTCTATGAATATCAATTCATCTTCAGAAGACTCCGAGACCGAAGAGATTCTAGGAACAACACTAATAGCTGAACACCTACCTGACGACGATGAAGCCACTTCAGAAGCAAGCAACGATGAAGGGGGAGTATCTACCTATGAGTCCGACATAATAAGTGTGGTACGTAACCTTCCTTTCGATCAACTATAGAATGTATCAAAATGTTGTCTAGATCTCAATGTAAAACTAGGTCAAAAGATTTAGATTCAAAGAATAACTATACATGCCTAGTTGAAAATTTTGACAAACTTAAGAATGAAAATGAAAAACTAAAAGAGCAAATACAATTGTTGAAAAAGGACACTACATGCTCAAACTCAAATTTATCACGATTGTCAAATTTTAGAAATTATAGAAGACTTAATTACTATGTTAGAGACCATAGGAATCAAATAATAAAAGCACATAGAAATTATATTTCTAGAAAAAATTTAATTAATCCAGGAGGTAGAAATTTATTTTGGGTTTCTAATTAGCCTATTAAATTAAGTTTATGTGCATGCTTAAATTTAATTTGGTTTAATTTTTATACTTTTAGTAAAATTAATTATTTCATAAATCTTTGGTTTATATTTTTTATTTAATTTTTTTTCTAAAAAAAATAAAAATATTATCTATTAAAAAAAAATTAAGATTTTTTGACCATTTTATTATTTTTAATTTTTTTTGAAAAAAATAAAATTAAAATGTTTCAAAAATTTATTTTTGAAAAACTTAATTTTTCATTGATAATAAATTATGTTTTATGTTATCTTATTTTTTTTGAGATTTTTTCAATTATTATATAATTTTTATGAATTTTTTAATCAAAAAATATATTTTTAAAATTTTAAATTTTTTAAAAATTAATTTTAAAAAACCTGATTTATTAGCTAAAGAATGTTATATTTTGGATATTTAAAAAATAAGTAATATTTTTAGATGACAAATTCTGTTTTTAATCATTTAAATTCTAAAATGATTATTTCTCCTTAAAAATATTTATTCTAGTCAAAATAAAAATATATTTGTCATGAAAATTTTTATCTTGATCCTATTATTTTTGTTTGACCATAATAAAAATTTTCAGTACTTTATAAAACTAAAAAATAATCTTTAAATTATTTTTGTACATAGAGAATTAATTAGTAAAAAAATTACTATCTTTGACAAATAATTTCGATACAAAGACGCATTCCTGTTTCCTCTATTTAAAACCCCTAGAAAAAATTTTCAATATTTTTCTAACTTTTTTTCATATTTTTCATAATAAATTCTTTTTATATGATTAAAGGGGAAGAAATTAGAAATTAAATTAAAAGGGAGGTATAACATTTTTTACATTTATTGTAAACTTATTATTTGTTCTAAATTGCAAATTGATTTATTTTAGAATAAATTATTTTATTATTTATTTTATCCTAACTTAACTCAGTTGATCACATCAAAACTAACTCAGTTGTAAGTACCCCAAGTTAGTTTTGATGTGATCAACTGAGTTAAGTTAAGTTTTGCAGTTTTAATCTCTTGCATCTAAGTATATAGGAACTTAGAAATATAAGAAGTCGAGCGGAAGACGCAATGAGCAAGAAGGATGACACGGGAAGTGAGTCGATGAGCTTAGAGCATCTAAGGGATGATGAGTTGAGGAAGAGTACACCAACGGATGAGAATGACACGCCAGTGCTTCCGAGGGACGAGAAGCTGGAGAGGAAGACTGTTCAAGGAGAAGGTCGAAATTAGGTCGGGTGATTGTTTGGGTGAACACAACTTTGGATAGCCGAAAAATCACCCAAGTGACCGGACGAGCCAATTTCTAAGTTGACGGGGTCCAGACGCCCGGACCAGGTCCAAGTGCCTGGACTGTTTCACCACGTTAGCAAGTGTTGCATCGAAGCGGATCAATACAGAATGCACGTCAGCCGACTCTAGGCACTTGGATCGGGTTTAGGCGCCCAGGAAGCCTTGATCTACTGGAAAGAAGTCATTGAGGAGTGGATCGAGTCGATCAAATTTAGGCACTCAAACCGAGTCTAGGTGCTCAAGAGGTGTCATGTCAGCAAATGACTAACTTCTATCAGTGAGCTATAAATAGAGCTCTGGTGCTCGAAGTCTAATAGAATACTCTCTGTACTTTCATCTACAAATCCGATTTTTACTGTTTGTGCTTAATTACGATAAAAGGCTACTTCACCTTCACGAATGAGTTCTTTTAGTGAGTTTTACATCGCTTTAGATTAGCAATCTCTCCGGTTGTAATCTAAGTATTTGTTTATATTTTTATTTGTTTAAAATTAATATGTGTTCCTTGCTAAGTTTGATAGCAAGAGATTCAAATTTCTAACTTACAGACTATTCATCCCCCTCTAGTCAGCCTATCGGTATCAACACATTACCCCACTTAAACTAGAACAACTCTTGAATTCTTAAGTTATCAGGAAGCTAAAAACTTAACTAGAAGGAAGTGTGAGGAGGATAAGATTACATTCCGAATGTTTAATGATGATTATGAATGGACATTGAAATAATTTAATTATTTTTTCTGAATTTCCTGCTGAGGGGAGAGAAGAATACCAAAGGACTTTAATGCCACAATATTTTGGAAGAAATTGACTAGAGAGAATGAATATGACTCTTTAATGGCAAAAGCTTCTCAACTTAAAAATCTTGTATTCTGATACCTCTATAAAGTGATGACCAATAGCATTTTTGAAAGAGAAGATAGTGAAAAAGTTGTAAAGCTTAGTGAAATTTTATGCCTTTGGTATATGGTGCATGGAGGGAGTATTGATTTTGGCTCTCATTTTATTAGACACCTTGTCAAAGATGGGAAAGCTCCATCTAGGACAATAATAATTGGTGGGTTTATTACCTATATTGCTCAAAACCTCGATTACAACTTGGGTGAGTTGGAGATCCTAGAAGGGAATTTGAATATTGATATAGGAGTGTATCTAGCAACTTAGATGTTTGTTCATGATGGAGATTCATTTGGCTTTGAATGAAAGATTGGGCACCTTTTAAACTACCAAATGTTTAATGCGCCACTATCACCAACCCTGAGAATTGGAGGTTAGATTGAGTCCCACCAATCTCTCAAACTAGAGAATCACACCTGGCTCCTTCTGAGATGCCCCACATACCAGTAGTTCAGCTTGACATAAAGAGATCTCCTGTAGATAGAGTAGAGCCGCCAGAATTTAGGGATGAGCCATCCACGGTAAACATTAAACTGGTTGGACCCTCTTTTTCTCATTTTGAACATGTATATGATTTTTTTTTTTACTTTCGTACTAGCCTTGATAGTACATTAAAGCTGTATTTTGAGCGGCAAGGGTGACATTGGAGTGGTGGATTTGATGGGCTAACAAGGCACTTCCAGAGGGTAAAGATGCATTATGATGAGGTTGAGTTGTATTTTCAAGCTGAGGCAGGAAGGAGGTAATAAGAGAAAATCGTGTGGCAAGATGCGAGGCAGTTTCTGGATGAGATGGGGCAGTTCATGAATGAACAACGGCAACAATGGGAAAGGGAAGAATACCACTATGGAGCAGAGGAGCTAAGAGCTGCTTAGACTAGGCGTATGTGTCTATGACATCGTCACCTAAACTCCCAAGATTCAAGTAATGCCGAGATGCCTTCCTTTAGTCGTCCTCCACATTTTTCTTTTGTAAGTATTATTTGATGATGCCTATAACCTATTCTAGGTCGATAGATGTATTATTATGTTTAGTTTATGTTGATCTTTTGGATTTGTATTAAAGCACACATGCATGACTTTGTCCTTTAAGCAAAATTTTGATGTGTTTAGCCTTGGTGATATCATGTGAATGTTTTCCTTGACTTTTGGCAATTCATATTCTCCTATATATCTTGTAGTAAGATTGTAAAAGCATTGTTGAGTTGATAATGTTTCATCAAATGCCTGCTTGGTAGTTGACCCATTACACTTCATTTATGGTTTATTTTTGGCTTGGTAGTTGACCCATTACACTTCATTTATGGTTTATTTTTGAAAGGTTGATTTAGTACGATGTAATCATGATTCATCTTGTCAGACTAGTACCTTGGTGACTGTAGGTGGCCTTCTCCTAACATTTCAATTACTAGATATGCTTGGATTTGTGCCAACCCATTTGAAAAAAAAAATCAAAATCTCATTTGTATAATAATAATAATAATAATAATAATAATAATAAAAGAGAATGAAAATTTGAAAAGCAATAATGGGATAAAAACATTCCAAGTGGCAAAAAAATGAGATAAAAAATGGTTGTCATAGGTGGAAATGATAATATGCCCTTTTGAGACTAAGTTAAATTACTGGAGACGCACTTATCAATTTCTTTTAATACTGAGCATTCCTTTGAGACTTTGTACTATGAAGAGGGAATGAACCTCCTGTATGACAGATAAGCGCTTAATATTGGAAACTTTGGGAACACGATGGAATGACGACTTGACTTCGGGTGGAATTTGAAAACTTTAGGAGCCAATTATGCACTGTGCACTTAAACTTTAGGGTAGCTTGAGGACAAGCAAAGGTTTGATCTAGGGGATTTTGATATGTGTTCATATAGGTTTTTTATTATAGTTTGAAGCACATCTTATCCCATTTGATATACATATATTTCATGTTTTTATCTCTTTGTGCTTCATTTTGATATTTCCTAGTTCAGAGAACCGCTCCCATTTATTTCTTTTGATAAGCCGCGATAAGGAGCAAAAATGGAGCTACGACCAACTTCCAAAGATACTCCAGAGCCTACCACGACTTGTCGTGCCAGCCAGCATGGACCGTGGCCAATTTAGAGGTCATATGATTGAAGTTCCAGAGCTCGCTATAAGGCATGTACCAGTCGGCACAGCCCGTGTCCGATTACTAGAGTTTTTCCAAAGCCTACCACGGGCCCTTGTGCCGATCGACACGGGTCATGTCATATCCTGACAGAGGACACAACATCCAACATAGGTGGACGTGCTAGTCACCACGGGGCTATGTTGGGCACCTGCAACTCACCTATAAAAGGATGATTTAAATCTAGAAAGGGGATCTGGATTGGGGAGTCGCCCAAGGGACCTAAGAAGATTTTGGAGGGCGATCACAAGTAGGGCTGTAAATGAACCAAGATTTCGTGAACAAGCTTGATGTTCGGCTTGATAAGAGCTTGTTTATGTTCGTTCAATATACATAAGATTAATTAAACAAACAAGCTTGAACAGCTCGTTAAGCTAAACAAACAAACTTGAACACATATGTGTTCAGCTCGTTAACGTTCGTGAACAACGTTAGTGAACAATGTTCACGAACCATATTTATTAATAAAGCTCTTTTCAATATACTAAATAAACAATAAAATAAAATAAAATAAATAAATTTAAATTATCAATCTTAATAACCAATCAAATAATTAAAAGTTTCAAACAATCAAACAAACTTGAATTGAGAGCTTGATAACATCTAAACGAACCAAGTTCAAACAAAGCTCAAGCCAAGCTCGAACCAAGCTCAAGCCAAGCTTGAATTGAGAGCTTGATAATATCTAAACGAACCAAGCTCAAGCCAAGCTTCAAACAAGCTCAAGCTCGTGAAAAATAAATCAAGCCAAGCTTGAACACTCATTTCAAAAGCTTGGTTCATTTTAAGCTCGGCTCGGCTCGGCTCGGTTATCTTATCAAACAAGCTTGAACACCCCAAAACTCGGCTCGGCTCGACTTGTTTACAACCCTAATCACAAGGGGATTTGATGCCCTCACGTCCACAATTTAGATCAAGGAGCATTCGAAGATGATCTCATGCATCAAGACTAAGCTTCCCTTCTCTTTTTTCTGAATTTTGTCTTGATTGCAACTGTTGGAATGATAATCTCTGTTTGTAACTCCGTTTATATGAAGTAGACTCTTGATTCTAGGATTAGGGATTGACCCTATGATATGTAAACACTATTTCTTTTGAGTCTATTGAGTTTGATTGCTTCTTATTCAATGATATATATGTGTGTTTGTGATCCGGATCTACTGTGTACATACAATCTCGATGCCAAAAGCATGAGATTCATATTTCACGAGGATTTGAGGATGAACCGAAGGGAAAACACAATCCTCTGATCCATAAAAAAATGAAGAGTCGGCTATGACAGTAGATTGGTATGCCACAAGGAGTGATAGACTATCATAAATCTTAATGGATAAATTTCAATTAGTCGCCACATAGTAGAAGAAGGCAACTCGGGGGTTATGGGATCATGTAATAGGGATCTCCTTAGGAAAGTAATCCCTTAGCTTTGCCGCTCTGAAAGTTGACGATGAATTAGAATGGATACGCAGATGTACATAGTTTCAAAAGTCCACATCGGATACCCTAGGATAGTCTACCTACATAAACAATCATTGAAGATAGGAAACCAAATATAAATTGGATGTTTACAATCATTATGGTAAAATTGAAATCCTAAAATTACTTTTCCAAATCAAATACCCTCATATCACACTCCTCTCTCTTCTCATTCAAATCTTCTCTCACTGAACTCTACTATTCTTACTAAGATCTCTAGTTCTAGAACAACCTCTTCCTCGTGATTAGTTTAGATAATTGAATTTATTAAGTAAACTAGCACTTAACTATCAGTTATTATGGCATCAATATATTTTTATAGCTTGATGACACTTCGTGCACTTACCGTTTATACACATCAGACAGCATGAAAAGAACACATGACATCTCGTCGTACACATGCATATGATACATCATAAGCAACAAAAATTAGTTTATAAACAACAACAACAAACATTCCCTTGTTCTACTTTTAAGTGAGGAAGCTAGTGCGACGGATAATAGCTCAGAACAGTATACGTGGTTTGTATCACAGTGAGAACAAATAGGGCAAGAACACCAAATAATGAGATAGCTGCCCAAGGACTACTAAAGTAGTCGCGATTCAACCTTGCGCGCCATTTGTTGCATCTAGTGTCGTGGTGCTTCTTCATGGCAAAGATGACGTCCGCAATGTAGAAATCTTCTGAGTTATAGCATAGATTCGTGTTAAGTTTGCTAAATAGAGTGGCAATTTCTTGGCTGTCCCCTAAATCGCTAATAATGATTTCATGTTGTTGAAGCAATTCGACATCTGCTGCCGTATCTATGAGGTAGTCCATAAACACCGCATAGGATGTGACACGGAACTTGGAATCAGTTGAACATTGCTCGTACGCGATAAGATTTCTCAAGAGCGAGTTGGTGGGGTAGTATATGTGAATTTGGGGAATCTCCAACTTGCCTTTATGAAATGTAATGTCCAGGAAACTCTTGGCTTTCTGTTTTCTTTTGAAGTGAATTCTAGCTTCATTGCATACTGTAGCATTGGGAATCCATGGTAAGTCAGGGACAGGGAGATCCTCCTCGGGGTTAGCATCTCGACCAGTGCGTTTCTTGTTCACCTGCGATAACAAAGAGGAGCGCAGCTTTGATGGCAACGAGACGCATACTGTTTCAACTAGTTTAGAGTTGCAGAGGAAGCCAAATGTGGAGGACTGGTTGTCATTGCCCTTGCCATTGTCATTGCCATTGTTTGTTGTCGGATCAATGCAAGAAAGAAAAAGATGAATTATGTGGTGAATAGTCTCATTGTCGGAGGTAAATTCAATGTTACTGAAGAAATATTTTCGGATGAACATGAATGTTAGACTTCTAAAGAAATCACGGTCGTACTGAGGAAATGCAGATAGGAACAAAGTTTCAAGAAGAAAGAACGGAAGCTGGTTTTCGAGAATGAAGATATCTTGTAGTGCATTAAAACGAGTCCACAAGGTACTCTCTTCTGAAATCTCCATCGGGTCGATCCACCCCGTTATTGTAAGCATCACAAAGCATCCGTCTAGCAACATCATTTCCACAAAACTGTTGCTGCTCATGTTCACTTCCTCCGAATAGGCACCGCGTGCTTGCGTTTCCAGACCCTTGATCAGATCCAGATAGTCCTTCAAGACCATATCACAGTTCAGATGGAGGACAGCCTTGAGGTACTTCCATTTGAGCTGATTCATGGCCTGTAGATGAGGTTTGTCGTGGTGGTAGGGGCCGAGCGAGACGAGCGATGGCTCATATGCTTGAGGGTCGACCTTTTTCATGATATCCGGGACTCTGTATATTGTTGCCCCTCTTTTTCTGTCCCACAAATTTGTGTCTGACAGCCTATTCTCCAATGAGATTACCCAGTCCATTTCCAGCCTCTCAACTTCTGTGTTATTCATCTTGATTCCAAAGGATTTGCCCTTTAGAATTTACAATGATTCAAATAGTTATAAATGCAGCGATCAAACAGAGGAAGGAAATAGCACAAAGGAAAGGAAGGAAAATGGATCAAGAGACTGAGAAAACAATCAAGTAAAAAACTAACCTTAGAAAGCTTTCGCTAGGCTAAAGTAGCTCTATCTGTCTTTCAGCAGCTGCCCAATTCTTTCCACGGAACAATCTCAAGCTTGCTTATGGATTGCTACTTTCTCACGCAAGCAAGGTCCTATACAGGCGAAGACTGTTGATTGAAACTGATATAACAAAAATCTTATAATATAAAAATATAATAGGCTACAAAATCATATTTTAATTAAAAAAATGTCTAATATCTTATGGGAAAATTTACATGCACTCCCCATTGGTAAATATAACTTTACATGCAGTCTCCGTCCATGAAAAAAAAAAATTTCACTCCCCAATCAAACATATTTACCTAATTGCCCATGATATTTTTAGGTACAAAAAGTCTAAAAATCAGTATAAATCCTCTTAAATTCAGTATATTAAATTAGAATCTAGTATATTTTCTATCAAATTGAGTACGATTCTTTTTTCACCTCAAAGTATACTCGATTTTAATTTAATGTGCTGAATTTAATAGAAAATATACTCGATTTTTAATATAAAGTACTAACTTTAAGAAGAATTGTACTCATTTTCGGACTTTTTGTACTCAATTTTTAACTTTTTGTACCTAAAAAATATGGGTTAATTTCGATAGAAAATATACTCGATCCTAGTATAGAGTACTGGATTATAGTGTAAATTGCTGAATTTAACAGGAATTATACTTATTTTTAGATTTTTTATACCTAAAAAATAAGAAGGACAATTTTGATAGAAAATATACTCGATTTTTAATATAAAGTACTGACTTTAAGAAAAATTGTACTCTTTTTCAAACTTTTTGTACTCAATTTTGGACTTTTTGTACCTAAAAAATCTGAGGGGCAATTTAGGTATCAATATTTGCATGAGGGGGTTGAAACAAGTAATACTTTACATGCAGGGAATGGAAACAAAGTTTTTTGGGCATGAGGATTACATACAAAGTTATGATTATCATTGAAGATTTTTCTCTAATTTACCGATATCTTATTCTAGAAGTTTTGTTCTGTTATGTGTGAAAGCTGTTTACGGCAATAATTATCAGAACATACACACGAGATCAGAAGAAAAATATAATATGTTTTGGTCATATTACAAAGTTGAAATCCTAACAAAAATATATTTTAATTATCAATAAACAAACTCAAAGTTAGTCATTTCTAATTGGATTTGTAAGGGCATAATAGATATCATCATCTATTTTTCTTCAACATTAAAAATATTACCTTGTGATTATTTGAGATTCAAGAATAGACATCTTAAAAATCAAAACACACTCCTATGTTATAATATAAAAAGAACTCAATGATATGTTATAACATAGAAAAGAAATATTTTGTATTCTATCACTAATAATTTAGTTTTGAAAAATTATCATGATTCTCCCATTAGTATTAAAAACCTATCTTGTGATTATTTGAGAATGAAGAGTAAACAAAAACACAAATCAAAACAACTTGTATGATATAACATAAGAAAATCATAGTTAATTGACATAAAACTTTATGTTACAAATTAAAAAATATTTTAAATATTTGGCATAATATAACCTAAATACATAAATAGAGTGACATGATTTAACATATTTACAAAGATAATGAATTTTAGAAATATTAATCTTTTATATTATATAATTCAACTTTTTTAAAATGCAATTTTAATTTTATACATCATAGAATTATTTCGTAAAAAGATATAATTATTTTAGTATTTTTATATCCAACTGACACAATTTAGTTTTAATAAAAATCAGCAACACAAAATAGAAACAATTAAATCAACCAAAAAATAATTACAAAATATACTCTCTTAAATTTTAATCAATCAAAATTTATCCGTAAAGAGTTACCTAACATCCTCAACCAATTAATCAGGCATTTATTTTTCCTGACAGGAACAGCAACAAGTATGCTAGCAGCAACGTGGAAGTACGCCTGACCTGACCTCTATTGTCTTATTTTTCAAGTCCGATCTGGCATTTATTGTCTTACAATACGTTTCATTTTAAATTTTTATAAAAAAAATATCTCACGTTTCAATCATTTATAATTATTCAGTCATATTATTATCTTCATCTAAATTATGAGTGGATGCATTGGTAACGGTTATAACTGATTGTAATAATTATAATTTTATAATTACTATAATATATACTAAATCCATTTAAAAATATTCATATTATAATATATATTAAATCATATTTTTCTACCATTCACATTATAATTATAATAGTTATGAAACTTTAGCTATTATAATATATTTCATAACTATTATAATACGTGGTCCGATGAATTTAAACTATTAATGAAAAATTTAGACGTGAGATAATGATACGAATAATACTCAATACTATTAGAAGAGAGTTAAATAAATATATAAACTTTTTAATAAAAAAAAATTAAAAAAAAAACTTGATTTTTATTATTTGAAAAAAACATTTCTTTACCTTTTAATCTGATGGAACCATCAAAGTTTTAGTAATAATTTTGATTCAAAACAACTAAATAACTTAATGCAAGGTGCGGAGACTTTTTAGATGACTATTATTTACATCAAAGCATGTTCATTCTGACATTTTTTATTTGATGAAACAGATCAAAGTTTTATGATTGATGAAATTGTTTTATGGATGGCTACTTTCTCAGCACACCAAGCTATGCGAAGACTATTGAGATGCCCATTATTATTTACATTAAAGCATATGCGTTCTGGCACTTGATGGAAAGATAAAGTTTTAATATGTCCTCTTGTCCATCAAATAATTTTGATTCAAAACTACTTGATTGACCAATTACTTATTTATGGATTGCTACTTTCTCACGCCAAAGCAAGTTCTATGTGAAGACTCTTGGGATGCACTCTTTTTTATTTGATGGAGTCGATTAAAGTTTTACCGTGTCCTTTTGTCCAACAATTAATTTTTGAGTCAAAACCTAGTTGATAGATTGATTCAGACGACTCTACTTTCCGACTGAGAGAAGTATTCGGCTTTTTCTCTTACCGACTGAAAGAGAATTACTCGATAGTTTTTTTCCTCTAATACGACATCCACTCAGATGATTCTGTGACTTCTTCTCTATTCGAGCAATCAGCTAGTTCGGCACTCGAAATCAATAATCAGTGACTCAGTAGCATTTGGCAGAAATACCTTCGTTAACAATTTGAGATCATCCGCTCAGCTCTCTCAGCAGAAAAATCTGAATTTAAGTTTTGTAAATTCAGAATATTTTCTCAATATCTCCGGTAACAAGCTAAGATTGTCCAATATATTCGCAGTTCATCATGATCCACCAATATTTAGTGATGATCGTGATCCGCCGATGTATCTTGAGAAACAGACAATACAACATCTCTAACTTATCAAAATCCTAGTCATGGTCAACCTTGATAAGGAGTTGATTGCACCAATCGTCTTAGGTTATTAGTGAGTCGAATATACTTCAAACAATCCATTTACTATCAAAAATGACCAATTTAAACAGTTTTGGACATCAAGATGTTTGCCTAAATTACCTTGGTAGGCTTTTTTTTTTTTTTAAAGTGGTCGTCTAAGGTCACTTGCGAGTTTAGTATATTTTAATAAATTCATCAATAGACTTGGATGATCAATGTAAAAAACTTTTTACCCATCAAGATGTTTTTGGCCAGAACAGCTTGGGCTTAAGTTGTTCAAATTGGTTATCTGAGGTTACGATGGGTTTCCTTAAAAATTTCTAAAATCAATGGGAGTTAAATATGAATAATTTGGATGCTTTAGGTGTTTCGTCCAAACATTTTGAGGGAAAATGCTTTATACTACTTCATAGATATGTTAATCATAATATATATTTATTGTGAAAGTAAGAATTAGACATGCCAAAATAGATCAACTTCACGAGCCTAATCGATCCATATTAGAAAATGATGTTGGGACAAGTCTGACCCAGTCTGTCGCATGCTATGTTAAGCACTGCCCATGACTTACTTTGAAAAAGAAAAAATAGTAGGAAAGTTGCACTAAAAGAATCTCAATCAATCTGAGAAGGGATACTTTCTGTTTAATCGTTTTTGTAAGATGTGCTGTAGGCAATTATACAATTCAATATGCAAAGTGATTAGTTTTTCAAAAGAACCCAAGGAATAAACTCAGGAAAATCAAAACAAAAGACAGTTGAAAAGCCTTTTCAATTTAAATACAATCACCATTTAAAAAATGAAAATAAAAGCCAAACAATTCAAAAAATTTGTAATTTCCCCAAATGTAATCTTGTGACAAGATCAATTTAAGAAATCTTCAAAATCAAATTCATAATCTTCCATAGATTGTTTGTCCCACTTTGTTCCTTCCCGACTTTTTTACACGCTTTTTCCTTGAAGACTTTTTTTCCTCGAGTTTTTTAAGCTCTTTATCAACGGCTTTAAGTTCTTTATCAACAGCCTCCAATTTACAATTTTGTTCAGCTATCAATTTTTTAAACTTTTTTATTTTCTTCTCCAATTTTTGAACACGAAGCAAATGATCTTACTCCACTGTAGCATACAGCTTGTATGTAGCATCTAGAATTTTAGGAATCTCTAACAAATCTGAATACCTAAAATTTTCTTTAACCATACTCAACTGCAAAAAAAAAAATGTAAAACAAGCTGAAAATATTATAATTAAAATAATAGAACAAAGATAGTATGAACTGAATACAATAACTTTTATATCTAATTTAGGATCATAAAACATGTGACAAATTTGAAATTATCAGACTTATAATGGCACATAATCTAAAGAAAATTTTCCAATGAGAATTACCTAAAATAAAAATTATAGAACAATACTTATTTTCAATGTCTAATATCTATTGTTGATATTATGTCATAAATTAAATAAAAAAATTGTCTAATCCTCTAAGAACTCCATTACAATAAAGATAATGTAATTGATAATGTTAATAATTACGGGTGGATTAACACATCAGCATGATTATAAATTAGAGAAATCAATATGACTAAAAGCAGTTAAGAAATTATTTTATTTAACGATATAAACAGTGTTCCAGTACAGAGGTCTAAAATATGCAAACTAGTCAAGGTATGAAATACAAGATTTGTTTGAGTTAGATTCCCTTAGAGCTTAGAGATAAGTTACAGCTGGAAACAAGAGTATATGATATCTAGGAAACTCAAGGTAGACATGTGGCTGAGTTAAATTCAAGGCAAAATTGATTTTCATTAACTCCGAGTCTGAGTGAGAATAGATTAATAGCAAATTACAATCCCCATTAGCAAAATAACAAATGCTTATTTGTGTCTTCAATGTCACGTTTTTAAACTATCTTGCCAGACTATGGCGTGTATGCTGATGGTAGTTGCACATCTAGCTCTCTTAGGAACATTTGATTAAGCTATCTAATTAGTCTCTTATTTAAATATTTATATATATTTCAAAAGATGTCCCATAATGAGTGTTCTATTGTTTGCTTTGTCAGATATTAATTGATGGACTGATACAATGCATGGAAATAATAAATAGGGCATGTATATATTGCTAGCCATTGGATCATGAACACAAAACAAATAAAAATAAAAAAGAATAGAGGTTTAAATATCTATTCGAGGCAAGCTAATTTGACACAATTAGTTCTAGGACATGCAAGTAGCAACAATATAAGAAACTGGAGGCTAGATATGGGTTATCAACATTCGCAATTGAAATCAATTAACTACACAGCATCAATAAATCACTCATATTACATTTAGAAATAATGAAAAAAAATTATTTCTTTTGTACTATAAAAGTTTGAGGGCAAAAATCAAAATGACACTCCACTTTTGACGAAACATTAAATGGGCACCCTTTTTATAAAAAAAATGTCAAAAGGACCCCACCAAGCAGTCCAAAGTAATCTGAATTCCTTGGCCGGTCCAAATTATTTGTTTTTGAACCGGATTTTAGAGTTTAGAGTAAAAACTATGGCACCCCACGAAGTCTTAATTTTTATCCATTGAGAGTGAAGACCGGATAAAACAATATTTCAAATTCCAAAAGAAACCAAGGGGACCCTCATATATTCCACTAAAAGTAAAATGAACTGTCTTTAAACATGATGCATCGAGTAGCAAGTAGCTACTTCAACTGGTAGCGGTAGCAAGTAATTACTACAAGAGTCATTTAACCATGTGTTATTTTTTATCAATTGCGGGTGAAAATATGAATAAAATAAGATTTCAATTTGCAAAACAAACAAAGAGGACCGATAAGACTCACTACGGGTAAAATGTACATTATCTAAACATGATCCATTATGTAGCGGTTAGCAAATAACTGCTACAACGTCTTTTCACCATATGTTATTTTTTAAAATAAGATTTCAAATTACAAAATAAATCAAGAATCTTATGTATAGCAGGTATTTGATAGTTACTACACGTGTGTGTTTTTTATCAATTGAGGGTGAAGACCTGAATTAAACAAAATTTCAAATTACAAAACAAACCAACATGGCCCATAAAACCCACTAGAATAGTAAAAAATGAGCTAGAAAGTAATTGCTACCTCTACAATAGTCTTTTGACCACATTCTAAACATAGTATAGAAATAAATAATTTGGACAAATAAGGGTATTTTGGCTACTAAAGGAGCGTCCATTTGATGTTTCATCCAAAAGTGGGATGCCCTTTTGATTTTTAACCAAAGTTTAAAATTGCAAATGTCAATCCCAAGCCCGGATAAAAAAAAGGTTGATAGTTGCATTAAGTTGCCAACCAACGTCAATTATAAGCAAAATCCTATAAACAGATTCATCAAATTATTGTGATAATACTATGTTGTTTCCTAAAAGAAATGTGTTGTAAGGTCCACTTGCAAACCAGAATCACTATATCGTCATGAGAACTTAGATGTAGCATTAAATATGCAAGAGTTCTCATATCATAATTTTAACAAGAGCAAACTTTATAGAAATACTACTCTTAGATTTGGAACATGAAATATAGAAACGCTCATCAGTAAACTAATAAAGATGGTAGATATGATGATTGAAAAAAGAATTAGTATTTTATGCTTACAAGAGAAAAAATAAATAGAAGAAAAGACAAAAATGATTAAAAAAACTTAGATTTTAAATTATGATAAAAAGGAGTAAAACAAGAAATAGAATAGGTATTATTGTAAATAATTTGTTAAAGAATGAAGAAATAGGAGTAGTTAGAAAATAAGATAATTATAACTGTTAAGATAGTAGTTGTGAAAGAAAATATTAATTAATTAGTATATATTTTCTGCAAAAGGTCATACAATGACTCGGGCGCCTCACACAACTAGCCTCACAGCCATTTATACAAAGATAAATCAAGAAACAGAGCAGGTCACCACATAGGAGGATATTTTCCTCGACTTAGTCGGAAATCGACTCTTGCTCATTTATGCAAAACTATCATGTGGTAACCAACTTAGTATGCCCGAGGGGCAATTATTTAGCATATATGCACCACCAAATATAAATTTTGAAAAGACCTAAATGAGAGCTTAAAAATTTCCGCCAAACGAAATACTTTTAATAGATCTAAATAGACATGTAAGAGTAAGAAATGAGAATTATAATCGAATACACGAGGGCTATGATTTTGTTAAAAAAATGAAAGAAAAATTATATTAGATTTTACGATAGCATATAAACTTATAATAGCTAATGCGTTTTAAAAAACCCACTTGATTACGTTCATAAGTAAGAACAGTAAGTCACAAATTAATTTTCTTATAGTTAGATAGAAAGATTAGTAAAGATTATAAGATTATCCACAAAACAAACTTAACTACCCAATATAAGTTAATAGTGTTAGATATGCACCTCAAGCATAGAATAAATAGAAAAAAAACTTATATTTCTTCTATAATTAAGTGATGGAAGTTAAAGGAAGGAAAACAAAATGTATTTAAGGAGAGCAGGAGAATAACTATTAGGAGAAATAAATGGCACCATGAATATGACATGGATACTATGACATTAAATTTGAAAATGATTGCTAAGAGCATACTTGATAAAACAAAAAGACGAGCTTCAACAAGTAAAAAATCTTGGTGGTGGGGAAAAAAAAAAGTAAAAGAGAGTGACAAAGAAATAAATAGCCTATAAGTTATTATACATTTGTAAGAACTAAAAAAATTTAAAAAGTAATAGCCAAGAAAGTTGCGAGTGAAGTCAAAATTAAAACTTTTGAATGCTTAAATTGACAATTGGATAAAAAAAAAGAGGAGAAAATGATATCTATAAAATAGTTAAATCAAGAGAAAGGAAACAAAAGATATTACCCAAATAAGATACATTAAAGATGAATTTAATAGAGTATGCATGATAAGGAAATTAAAGAGCGATGAAAGAGGCATTTTATCAACTTTTTTAATGAACATTTAAGTAATCAACTTAAGTAATTAAAGTAGGTCAAAGTGGAGTATAGAAATTTAAATTTTTCTGAGAATTCAAACTTCAAAAGAAAACAAACTTTGAATGGAATGTAATAGAGTACTAGTGAATGATGAGGAAATTAAAGAACGATAAAAAAAGACATTTTCGTAAACTTTTTAATAAAACTTTAAGCAACTAACATAACTTAGATAATTTAAACAAGTCAAGTGGAGTATATAAATTTAAATTTTTATTAGAAAATTAAAACTACAAAAGTAAGCAAGCTTTGAATGGAATGTAAAATGAAAAAATGGTTGGACCATATGATAGTACGATAGAGATATGGAAGTACGCAGGGTATTGAATCACTTATGACATTATTCAACTTGATATTATATTTACATATATATATATATATATATATATAAGAATAAGACTTTATCTCATTGTATTAAAACAAAGGAGATATACAAAATTATACGAATTATAAGAACATTAAACTAATGAATCATATTTAAAAAAGAATGATAGAAAAAATACTAAAGAGACCACATTGATAAAAAATTAGTTTAAATTCATACTTGAAAAGTCAATAATAGAAGTTATACATCTTCTTAGACAACTAATTGACAAGTATCTAAAAAAAATACACATGGTATTTGTCTACCTAGAAAAGGCTTATAAAAGAATCCCGAGGAAAATTATGTAGAGAAGTCTACAAAAAAAAGATATTAGCGTAACGTATATTAAAATAATTAAGAATATGTATGAGAAAATAATGACAAGAGTGAAGGCTTCAAACGAATTAACCAACGCATTTCCTATGAAGATGAAGTTATATCAAGGTCTATATCTTTTTACACTAATCATAAATACTCGACACATCCAATACACATTATCATGATGCATATTATTTATAGAAAATATTATTTTAGTTGATGAGACACGTGAAAGAGTAAATGTTGCATTGGAGGTAAAAAGTTTAGGCTTGATAGAATAAAAACAAAATATATAGAATTTAAATTTTTAACAATATTAGATGCAACAAGGCAATTGTTAAGATAGAAAATGATAAATTCCTTATAACTAAGAACTTAAAGTATTTAGGATTGTTTTTGCAAATGATGGAGAGGTTGAGAAATGTCTTACATAGAATACAAACATGATAGTTGAAATGTAAGAGAGTGTTAGGTGGTCTTTGTGATCATAAGATACCTCTAAAAAAAAAAAAAAAAATCTATAAAAAGACGGTTAGAGGATAGACATGCGTATATGGAGTTGAACATTTAGTTATGACTCGAGCACAAGCTCCCACAAATGTGAGGTCCCGAAAAAGGGTTAGACCACCTTAAGTCTATTGTATGTAGCCTTACCTTACATTCTGCAAGAGATTATTTCCGCAACTCGAACTCGTGAGTCACATGGCACAACTTTCCAGTTGCGCCAAGGCTCTCCTTCCAACCATAATTATTAAAGGTGTTCGCCTAGTTGTGCCTAGGCACAAGACACAACCAAGCGAGTCTCTTGCACCTTGAGCATGTGCCTTGTGGGAGGAGGAAGAAATTGATCTTTTGGAAACCAACGAAGATTCAGCTTTGGTGATGATGATAATGATATGATTGAGGAAGATACGAAAATTCTAATGATTTAAATATTTGAAGTCTTTTAAATTTGAATTATGCGCATAACATATTTAGTTGCTAGTGAATTTTGTATTTTAATGAAATATTTTTGAAAAAATTCCCTATATATATTTGAATTGAAAAATTTATATCCAAAGCGTCTCACTCAAGGAGGCGTGCACCTCACCTTGTGTCATGCATCTTAGGCCTCATAGCACCTATACGCTTTTGAGCACCGTGAACCTTAAATAACTATACTTCCAATGATTCCTATGATAAAATAAAATAAAATTTATTTAAATATAGATGATAATAGGGGATAGAGATCGATAGCATAGGATAATTCATATGGCCGACCCCATTTAGTAGAATAAGACTTTATTGTTGTTATTTTGGTACTACAAAAGTTTAGAACTTATTACACAATCATGTAAAGACCATCAATCAATTATTCATACACCCAAAATTAGAGGTTTAAAGGAACTCCCATGTACATTAAATAGAATCAAAAGTTGACAACAGACTTATTTTTAATTAGAGAGTGTCTTGTGTGTTGCACTTGCATCTCTTCATAAATTAAACTCATCCTATCCACAAGCATTAGCAATCACTTCAGGTTGTCAACTTAACTTATTTATAAAAAAAAAATTCTTAGCCTACAATAAAATGTATCCTTCTTGTTTTCAGATCTAGGGTCAAATTTCCCAATTTTGTTCATTAATTTCATATGCTTCAACTGTTAAAATTATGATAAGCCATTCAAAATGAAAAGGGATTGTCTTTTAGGTATGATTAATTATATTTGTCACACTTAGCATCTGGTAGAATATCATCTAAGAGCTGATTATAAAGCACCTTATTATCTAAGTGTTTGTGTTATCCAACAAAATTTATAGAGTTTTCATGGACTTGAGGATACCACATTATCTATTTGTTCATAATTGTTGGCTACAAGGGTCTGATTTATTGCATGTCAAACATATGCATCCACCAAATATGCAGCATATAAAAGTGCAACGAACACAAGCAATAAATGTAGTCAGTGCATATGATGCAACATGTCCTGGTCACCCCTGACGCCAGTTAGCCGTCTCACACACGATCGTGAGACCGAGTGGGTAGGGTTGTGACAACCGTGCACTCTGCCATCACTGCTCCTGAGTGACCGAATGGACGGAATACTGTCAGAGTACAGCTATCCTCCTTACCCTAAATCATAAGTGGAGGAACTCAATGCTCTCATCTCCCTGAGACAATCCAGAGGAGGGATCCCTATCCTGCTACCATGCTGCGTCACACTACCCTTGAGTGGACCAGCGGAGCCCTTGACAGAGCAACCTGCTGCAACACACCGTGCCTGATAAAAACCACTAACCCATGAGTGGTTGTGTGTGCAAATCCATGTAACTGGCGATGTGCTCAACAATAATGGAGCCGACTATCGCACAGCATGCAATCATGCGAGATGGTGCATGACACTAAGCATGGAAATATTTTGATCCTATCCATCTCTACATCATGTGTACCATAGGACAAATGGATCAAATCAATAGTCTAGGTACACAAGTCAGATATGGTATAAATACCTAGGTCCTGAATATAATAAGGCATGGTATTTCATTACCTTAAGATCATATATAATCAAACGAACATGAATGCAACAGCAAGAAATAAATACATGCTCAGGTAATAGATAATGACATACCGATGCAAAAATGAATATAAATATTACTACTTGTTAAATATTACTAAGCATATCAACATGACATATCAAAATAGATAAGTCAAGGCACCCACCTCCAATAAGAGGATCGTATCCAAAATAGATCCCTCGTCGAGACACCGTCTCGAATCAAAGTCATGTAATATCAAACATATAATTTTAGCTAATTCTTATATGTATCGAGTAGCTAAATCAAATTCCTATCAAACCAAGAACCCTAATCCACATCACACTATTATCATCCTTTATAGAAATGCAATAACATCAAGACTCACCCAAATCCGGATGATCTACCGGTGATCCACAGCCGGAGACAACTTGCTGCGTAAACAACAGTGACAGATACCACTGTGATCAGCCAACAACTCATACAAACATCCTAATCATAGTCCAATACCCAAATCTGCCCTACCTGAATCGGTGCCCCTCGTTCCCTCTCTACTGAAGACTGCTGGACGGAAAAAGAAGAAGGCCCGGTGATGAGTCTAGGGCACGGGAGGTGAGACTAGGGCTCGGCTCCTTCGTGCAGAGGGTGAGGTTGCTCTGGTGCGAGGCGATGGTGGTCGATCGGCGCTGGTGCTCGTGAAGTAGCGGCGAAGTGGCGGAGCACTGGTGGCGCGAGGCGACTGTGAGAGACGACCGCTGCTCCTATCACGGCTGCAGCCTGCTCTGCACTAATGCCGGATGACCGGTGGTCGGCAGATCGGCGCTGGCACGATGGGATCTCCGCGGCGCTGGCACAATGGGCTAGAGGAGGGGTTCGGGCAGTGGCGAGAAGAAGAAACGAGACCCTTGGTCGAGCGGTTTTGTACGCGGGGGAGAAAGGAACCTCACGTGCGGCGCCGGTTAGGAAAAAGGAGATCGAGCGTGAGAGGAGAAGAGGCTCCGAGGAGGTTAGGGCACGGGCACGAGTTCGGCGGGGAGAAAAGAAAAAGAAAAAGAAAAAAAATAAACTTTTCCTCGTTTAAATGGGATACGTTTTCTCGGGATTTAATATTTGATCCCCTTAAACTCGGCATACGAGCTCCGAAAAATTTCCAGAAAACTTCTATAAATTCTAAAAAATTCACTTATGGTTATTCGCCTTTTTTCAATATTTTACAACCAGACTCCAAGTTTCGTTCTTCACTATCATCTCAAGCTCTTGTTTCATTGCTTGTTCCCATTCACGAATGTTGTACGCCTCTTCAAAGCAAGATAACTCTTCAACAACCACATTACATCTTTCATAGATGTCTAAGAGGCTTTGGGTTCCTTTTAATGGAATGTCATCTTCAACTTCATCTAAAATTAATTCTAGTTGCATTCGACACTAATATTATAGTGTGGATAATCTTCTTGTTATCCCAATTCCATACGAAATTCTCATCCACCTTGACATATCTTGCCACAATAATCTTCTGGTTTTCAACATTATAGAGTCTGTAGCCTTTGACATGTAGGTTATAACCAACAAAAATGTAAAGTTCTGCTCTACTATCCAACTTGTCTCTTCTAATCTTTGGAACCCAAGCGTAACATAGACTTCCAAAGACTTGGAGATGTCTCAGTTGTGGCTTCTCAACAAACCAGGCTCCGTACGACGTCTTCCCTTCTATAGCTTTAGACTACATTCAATTCTATAAATAGACAACAATATTTACTGCTTCTGCCCATAAAAACTTTGGTAAGGACTTCTCATTCATCATGCATCTTATCATGTCTAGAATAGTCCTATTCTTCCATACACTTACTCCATTTTGCTGAGAAATGTAAGGAACGGTTAGCTGGTAATGAATTCCAACTCCTCTTAGCATGTCTTCAAATTGTCGTGTAGTATACTCTCCACCGTTGTCACTTCTAAAAGTAATAATTCTCTTCTTTGTTTGAGTTTCTACCATTTTCTTAAAGTTCTTGAAATGACTAAACATTTCTAACTTGGACTTCATAAAACAAACCCAAGTATACCTGCTAAAATCATCAACAAATTGTTGGGACCTTGACACCCGCTAGAGGGGGTGAATAGCTTCCTACAATTGTTAGTCACAGCGGAAACAAAAATACTAACAAACAAAAAAGAAAAGCTAACTCTAGAAAATAATAAATAAGAAAGCAAACTAATACACATTCGTTTAACGTGGTTCAGAGATAAAGGTTCTATTCCACGATTGTTCGTAAGGTGGACGATCTCGATCCGTCGGTGGATGACTCCTTGGAAAACCTCCGGCTAGCTCATGTAGCTCCTTGTGGGTGGAGAAACTTCAACACAACTCGCATAAGCACACTTGGGATGCTAGGGTACTTGGAAGACTACTAATAAGGGTTAATCATCTCTATTTCATCAATCTTTGTCAAACACCCGGAGCTCTATTAAATAGAGCTCAAGAGGAAATACCTAGCTGTGTTTTCCACCACCAGTCGAGTGGTAAAAGAACTAATCGACTGGTCCTAAGTCGAATTCGACCATTACAGGCCAACAACTCGATACCAGTCGACTACTACAATAATTGTTGTAGTACCCGGTTGGCTGCTATAGTACATGTTGACTGCTCCAATGCAGGTTGATTGCTACAGTGTCAGTTGATTGCTACAGTACCAATCAACTGCTTTCGTGGTTGTTTCTATGTCATACCCTAGTCAACTGGTCAAACACTAACCCTAGGATTTTACCCCCGAGTACTTTCACTCAGGAATTGTCCTCGCCCAACCAAAATAGACCTAGCCTTCTAGCCTCCTTCATCAAACTCGCATCCCTCGGATACCTCTCCATCCTTTACGCCTTGCCTTCTAGAGCATTTTCAGCCTTGTCCTTGTTGTCGGTCTTCCTTTGCCAAGAGGCTCCTCACCTCCGGGACTTCAACCATTGATAAGTCACACTTAGATTTACGTTCTCAAAACTACATGATTGGACTTACACCGCTAAGACTCACCCTTAGAATTTTCTCCTTTGACAAGATTACACTTGGATTTTTCTTGTTATACTTGTATCTTACACACTCACAATGCATATCAAATACAACAATAAACCTAATTTAAATATTTACCCAAACATCAAAAGCTAGGATACCCAGATTGCTCCAACAATCTTCCCTTTTTGATGTTTGGCAATCCATTTAAGTTAGAGAAATAATATAGCAATACATATGCAAATAAATATATAAATCAACTCATGCATAAATAATGAAACATAAACCCTAGACTCCCCCTTGACCTAAGCTCCCCCTTGAGTCAGGATTTCTACCAAAGGTGTTTAAGTTTCCCATTTAAACCTAAATTTCTTCCCCTTTGACATACATTGAACTCTTTAACCTCCAATGACTATAATTATCATGTATTAACTCCCATAAGATTGCATACATGTTTATCATCCTTTTGGTTACTTTCTAATGCTAAAAAAAACACTTCCAGCCTATATCAGTCGATTGTCCTTATCAAAACTAGCTCACAGAAACATTCTGTGCTAAAAAATAATATTACCAATTCAGGACTAGTGTTTAGGTTATGGCATTACATAAGCCTTTATATCGTTAGTGTATCCCCAGAGCAATAGTCAGGCAGAAATCACCAACAGAGAAATCATTAGAGGACTTAAGACTAAGCTTGATCATGTCAAAGGAAGTTGGGTTGAGGAATTACCTAGTGTGTTGTGGGCTTATCGCACTTCTCCACAAGAAGCAACAAGTATAACCCCTTTTAACCTGGTCTACGGTGGTGAAGTAGATATCTCGGTCGAGGTCGACGAAGAGTCCGATCGGAGGTAACCATACGACGAAGATAATGCAGGTCAGCACCAAATGGAGCTCGATCTGATAGAAGAAATCGGGGACAAAACAGCAGCTTGACTAATAGAATATCACAAAAGGATGAAGCAAAACTATAATAGAAGGGTTATCCTAAGATTTTTTTTAGGTGGGAGACTTGGTTTGGAAGTGGATCAAGCCAGTTGAGGATGTTAACAAACTGGAGCCACAGTGGGGTGGACCATATAAGGTGGTGCAAAAGCTCACATTGGGCTCCTATTATCTCCAAGATGTACATGGAAAGAATCTGGAGCAATCTTGAAGAGCCAATCATCTGCAATCCTACAGGGCTCGAGACTACGCTTGTAATACATTGAAGTAGCATGTTGAATATTTGCACTTAATGAAATGCAGACAATTTTATCTCGAAAGCCCTATACCCCATGTTAGGACCGAAATGTAGCTAGAGGGGGGGGGATGAATAGCTCGTCGCGTGCTCGTTGTCGGCGTTGCTTGTTTCTTCAAAGATGTGCAGTGGAAATATACAAGAAACAACACACACAACGCTAACAAGTAGATTTACTTGGTATCCACCTCCAAAGGAGGTGACTAGTCCAAGGATCCACACACTCACACACACCTCCACTAATAAACACTCTTTTTCAGTAACTACCGAAGGCGGAGAAGCCCTACAAGTTCACACTACAAGAAGAAAAGGAAAGGGAACAAAATATAGTACAAGCTTACAAGGAAACCCTAACCCTAGCTTTCTTCTTCAGCTGTAGATCCGCCTTTTGACTTGGAAAACCTCCAAGAACCTTCAAGAACTGGCTATCTGAACTTTATGGAGAAGCTGTGGAGATGCTGTGAATATCGAGAGTGAACAGTGCGAGCTCTACCGAAGAAATCGAACGCCTACAGCTAAATACGGCGCCAACGTCGGATCCCGATCGATTGGAATGCTCCCAATCGATCGGGGAGGCTTTGGATCGATCGACCGATCGATCCAGAGCGCCTATGTGCTCTCTGGAATAGCCTGGATCGATCGACCGATCGATCCAGGGCTTATTGCGCGAAATCGCGCCTCCCAATCGATCGACTGATCGATTGGGAGCTCTGGATCGATCCACCGATCGATCCAAAGAGGCTCTGTTCGTGCGACACTTTTCCCCAATCGATCCACTGATTGATTGGGATAATGCCTGTTGCGGGGACTCACCCGATCGATCGGCCGATCGATTGGGCATGATCCAATCGATCGACTGATCGATCCAGATCTTGGTTTTTGCCTAAAACCAAGTCAAAAGCCCTCTTAACCAACATCCAGTCAACCATGACTTGTTGGTACATAAAACCTAGCATCCGGTCACCCTTGACCAGCTAGGACTCTTTCACCAAGTGTCTGGTCAATCCCTTTGACCCACTTGGACTTTTCTCTTCTTGCCAAGTATCCGGTCAATTCCTTTGACCTACTTGGACTTTTCTTCTCTTGCCAAGTACCCGGTCAATCCCGACCTACTTGGACTTTTCTTCTCTTGCCAAGTATCCGGTCAATCCCTTTGACCTACTTGGACTTTTCTTCCTCGTGCCAAGTATCCGGTCAATCACTTTGACCTACTTGGACTTTTCTTCCTCGTGCCAAGTATCCGGTCAATCCCTTTAACCTACTTGGACTTTCACCAGATGTCTGGTCAACCTTCACCCATCTGGATTTCTCGTGCCTAGCTTCACTCACCAGGACTTCCCTTCTGCCTAGCTTCACTTACCAGGTCTTTCACCTAGCTTCACTTACTAGGATTTTCATCTGGCTTCACTCACCAGGACTTTCACCTAGCTTCACTCACCAGGACTTTCACCTAGCTTCACTCACTAGGTCTTTCACCTAGCTTCACTCACCAGGATTCTCTTCACTGCCTAGCTTCACTCACTAGGTCTTTCACCTGGCTTCACTCACCAGGATTTTCTTCACTGCCTAGCTTCACTCACTAAGTCTTTCACCTGGCTTCACTCACCAGGATTTTCTTCACTGCTTAGCTTCACTCACTAGGTCTTTCACCTGGCTTCACTCACCAGGATTTTCTTTGCCTAACCTCTAAGTTAGGACTTTCACCTGGCTTCACTCACCAGGATTTTCCTTGCCTAACCTCCAAGTTAGGACTTTCACCTGGCTTCACTCATCAGGATTTTCCAGTCAAGTATCCGGTCAACCTTGACATACTTGATTCTCCTTCACAATCTCCACACATGAACAATTGCACCTGTAATCTCCATGTGTTGTCTACATGTATTATCAAACATGTATTGTCAACATGTATTGTCAAACCATCAAAACATAAACATTAAGACTCGAGCTTGACCCAATTTAAGCTCAGTCAAACTAGGTCAACCTTGACCTGGGGAATATTGCACCAACAATCTCCCCCTTTTTGATTTTTGACAATACCTTCTTTAAGTTAGGCTAATCTCATAGCCTCAACTTCCTCCATGCCACTAGGTAATGAAGGCGTAAGTTAAACCCTATATTCTCCCACTAAGAAGGCAAACTCCCTCTTAGATAATGAAAGCCTAACTTAAACCCTACATTCTCCCCCTATTGGCATACATCAACAAATTCACTTGTTGAAAACTCTTCCCTTTGCGACTCTCCCCCTGAAGAGTTGCTCATCGTTGTTCACAACTTCACTCGTTGTAATCAACACGATAATGAAGGTCTCATACCCTTCATTATCATCAATGCTTGCCCTTGAGCATTAACAAGGTCCAATAACCCAAATGAAGGTCCCATATCCTTCATTTGTATCGAATGCTCATCCATGAGCATATACCAACTTGAACCATTTGAACAATGAGGATATTCACTCCCCATTAAAGTTCAAACGCTCAACCTTGAGCATATTCTTAAAAGAAGGTTAACCACCTTCCAAGGTTCATGAAAAATAGTTTTCATGTCTTTAAAGAGTAACTCCCCCTAAAGACATGCACGTAACTTCTGTCATTGCACCAATAATGACTTGGAATTCCTAAACCTTTAGGAAACCCAAGATTAGAAGTTTTGAGGTTTATAAATTCAATATTGAAACCAAACCTCTACTTAGTCTTCCTTAATCAATCCATCCTTGTTTTCATCATGAAAACTCCCTTTTTATGTATACAAATGTATTTTGAGGGATTAGGAATGATTTCCTAGACTAAACCTGGTTTGGAATGCTGAAATCAGGCTTTCCCAGCCAAAATCAGCTTCCTCAATCGATTGGAATTGGGTCTCAATCGATTGAACCAGCTTGAATCATCCACTGATCGATTCAGGAGGGATGGATCGATCAACGGATCGATCCAGGAAGCTTCTGTTCGCGAGAAGCTTGCTCCCAATCGATCGCCCGATCGATTGAGACCCTTCAATCGATCGGTTGATCGATTGAATGCCTGATATTTCTGAAATTCACTTGCGGTGAATTTCAGAAACTCCCCAAAAATTTCCTAAAATTCTAAAAATTATGAAAATTTGGGTAGACACTATTTATGACATATATTATAATGGAAAAATAGTTTTCTATGAAAATACATCATATTTTCAAATATTGACATAAACTTGAAAACTTGCAAAAGCTTTAGTGTTTTCTTCAAGTTTGTGTCTAACTATTCAATGGTGATTACTATCAAAAGATAACCTTCACCAAGGTTTTCCAAAATCATTTTAAAAACATTTTCAAAACCAATATTCAACCATATTCCTTGGGCTCAATGTACATAACTTGTACATTAGCTTTCCCAATGATTGGGAAACACATAACTATGTGTTTTGATGAACTTAAAACTCAAGGAAATGCACTAAATTAGCATGTTGAGTTTTGTTCATCATCCTAACATCTCACTTGTATCTACTGTGTACAAAACACATACAAGGCATCTTATGGGTCTTTGTGAGATGTAAAGTTTGGTTTTGCCCTAATCTAGGGATCATGCATATCTATCTAGGTATTTTTGAATTATAGACATCCACCAAGGATGTTACTTGCTAATTAATGTCATTAGTCCTTAATAAATAAGGAATTTAAAATGATGCATGATGATGTTATGGCATACATCAAAAAGAAATAATTTTCAAAAGAAAATTTCCTATAACTATATGATGTATAGATGACATGACATGGTATTTTTGTATTTTTCATAATAAGGCATGAGTGCAAACACAAATAAATAAATATGATGTCATGGCATTTGATGGACAAGCAAAGCATGGAAAGTTAGCATAGATAAAATACCTAGATTACCTACCTAAGTATCCTTAACCCTTAGCTAACTTAAAAATACAAACCCTACATTCTGCCCCACTATTTCCCAAGAAAGTGTCAAAAACTAAATTTGACATTTCTTTTGCTTTTCCTAATTTATGCCAATTTAAATTAAACATATTCCTCAAATTTTGGCACAATTTACTCTTTTAAAGAGTAATCAATTGAGTTAAGGCTTAAATTTGCCTTTAACTTTCTAAGAACATACCAAAATCCCAACTTGGTAGTTCTTATGATTTTCTCAAATTGTGTCATTTAAAATTTCATCTAATTTCTTAAAATATGACACATTTTACTCTTTCCAAAAGTAAACCCTTTATCCTTTTCATTTTCAAAGGTTAATAATAACCTTGAAAATGCTCCTTGAGTGTCAACTTCATCATGATTGGGTTAACTATCCTTCCACTTAGAGTTGACACTCTCTAACCCATCTATGGGGTAGAGAAGATGCTCCTAGGAACCCAAAACCTATTGGTGCTCCTTGGATGCTCTAGGTACTTACCAGGGATAACTTCCCTAGATACCTTCCTAGTGACCTTGTTAGGCTTCTTAGAAGCCTTGGTCACGTTTTCTAGGTCAACCCTAGGGATTGCTTCCCTTGTGACCTTCTTTGTGACTTTCTTGGACTTCTTAGAAATCTTAGTCACATTTGTTGCAAAAATACTCTTAGGAATAGCCTCCCTAGTATTCTTGACTTGACCACTAGACTTAGGATTTGTTCCATAACTATTTGGAACTCTATGGTAAGTATGTATATCCTTTTTGGTTTTAGGTTTGTATCCCAAACCTCTATGGCCCTTGGATGACCTTTATTGTCATAAACCTAGATTTTGCTCATTTTGCCCTTTAAGGGTATTTTCCATTCTTTTTAGGGTCTTTTCTAGTTTGTCAAGCCTTGACCTCAAGACTTGATTTTCCATCACTAAGTCCTTAGTTTTTGGTTTTCCATTAAGTCCATGAGCATTTTTGTTTTTAGGCTTGTAGCTAAAATCCTTAGAGTTCTTGCCTAAAATTCCATCTGCCTTCCTAACCCTAGGTGTTGTAGTTTTAGCATGGAGAGCCATGTGTTTTTCCTTAATGCTATCATGCTCTCTATTCTTATGGTAAATAACATTAAAATGATAAAGACTTGACTTAGCATGCTTTTTACCATTGTTCAAAGGAGTAGGCTCAATAAATGATACCTTTCTTTTTACCTTAGAGACTCCCCCTTGAGGTGTGCTTCCTCCTTGAGCCTTGACCGCCTTCTTCCCCTTGGAACATTGACTCCGATAATGTCCCTTTTGATTGCACAAAAAGCACTCAATGTGCTCCTTGCCCCTTTTTGTTCCGGGAGCGGTCTCCTTGGGCTTCTCCTTGCCCTTTTGTGCCACTTGGCCCTTCTTCTTGGCCAATTTAGGGTATTTACTTTTGTAATGCCCTTTTTCCATACACTCAAAGCAAATGATATGATTTTTGTTATTTTCTATTGAAATTGTTATACCTTTGCTTGTAGGGGTGGTATCTTCTCCTTTTGATCCAAAGGTAGAAGCTTCCTCTTGATCCGAACTTGATACTCCTCCAATAGATTTATCTTGACTTGTGGAGGTGGAAGCTTCTTCATCCTCTTCTTCTTTTGACCCGGATGTGGAGACTTCTCCTTCTTCTTGATCCGATGTCACCGAAGGTTGCTCCCCCTCAATCCTAGAGGTGGAGGCTTCTTCATCTTCATCTTGTATGTTAAACAAAGAGTATACTCCCTCTTTGCCCTTTTCATTGAATTCCTTTGAAGATGAAGCTTCTTGGACTTCTTCTTCGAAAGTTGAGCATCTCTCAACCTCGGAGTCCTCTTCCTCTTGGTCTTGATCTAATGAGTCACCCTCTTTGGATTCTTCTTGGTTTGGTACAGTGGAGGGGATCTTATGAATCTTTGTCAACTTGCTCCAAAGCTCCTTGGCATCCTTGAATTCTCCAACTTTAGCCAAAATATTGCTTGGCAATAAATTAACCAAAAGCTTAGTCACTTTATCATTTGCCTTGTTCCTTTGAACTTGCTCTTGACTCCATTTGCTTTTCTTGAGAGGCTTGCCCTTGGAGTTTGTTGGAGCTTCAAAGCCTTCCATTAGAGCAAACCATTGCTCTATCTCCACCATTAAAAAATTCTTGATCCTTGATCTCCAAAGATCGAAGCTCATCATGGTGAATGGTGGAGGCACCCTTGTGTCGAATCCAAGACCATCTTGGAATTCCATTTGAAGTTGAGCTTGAAGAAATCTTTGACTTGAAGAATTTTGCTCCAACTTCTTCACCCTCTAGCTCTTTGCCCCTTCCGGCGATGATTCCGGTGAAGAGCGACCTCGCTCTGATACCACTTGTTAGGACCGAAATGTAGCTAGAGGGGGGTGAATAGCTCGTTGCGTGCTCGTGGTCGGCGTTGCTTGTTTCTTCAAAGATGTGCAGCGGAAATATACAAGAAACAACACACACAACGCTAACAAGTAGATTTACTTGGTATCCACCTCCAAAGGAGGTGACTAGTCCAAGGATCCACACACTCACACACACCTCCGCTAATAAACACTCCTTTTCGATAACTACCGAAGGTGGAGAAGCCCTATAAGTTCACACTACAAGAAGAAAAGGAAAGGGAACAAAATACAGTACAAGCTTACAAAGAAACCCTAACCCTAGCTTTCTTCTTCAGCTGTAGATCCGCCTCTTGACTTGGAAAACCTCCAAGAACCTTCAAGAACTGGCGATCTGAACTTTGTGGAGAAGCTGTGGAGATGCTGTGAAGATCGGGAGTGAACAGTGCGAGCTCTACCAAAGGAATCGAATGCATGCAGCTAAATACGACGCCAACGGTTGGATCCCGATGGATTGGAATGCTCCCAATCGATCGGGGAGGCTTTGGATCGATCGACCGATCGATCCAGAGCGCCTCTGTGCTCTCTGGAATAGCCTGGATCAATCGACCGATCAATCCAGGGCTTATTGCGTAAAATCGCGCCTCCCAATTGATCGACTGATAGATTGGGAGCTCTGGATCGATCCAAAGAGGCTCTGTTCGTGTGACACTTCTCCCCAATCGATCCACTGATCGATTGGGATAATGCCTGTCGCGAGGACTCACCCGATCAATCGGCCGATCGATTGGGCATGATCCAATCGATCGGCTGATCGATCCAGATCTTGGTTTTTGCCTAAAACCAAGTCAAAAGCCCTCTTAACCAACATCCAGTCAGCCATGAC
The DNA here is from genome assembly GCF_018446385.1 of Zingiber officinale. Taxonomy (NCBI): domain Eukaryota; kingdom Viridiplantae; phylum Streptophyta; class Magnoliopsida; order Zingiberales; family Zingiberaceae; genus Zingiber; species Zingiber officinale. The sequence continues at coordinate 133,170,508 of NC_055993.1, forward strand.
TTGTTGGTACATAAAACCTAGCATCCGGTCACCCTTGACCAGCTAAGACTCTTTCACCAAGTGTCTGGTCAATCCCTTTGACCCACTTGGACTTTTCTCCTCTTGCCAAGTATCCGGTCAATCCCTTTGACCTACTTGGACTTTTCTTCTCTTACCAAGTATCCCGTCAATCCCTTTGACCTACTTGGACTTTTCTTCCTCGTGCCAAGTATCCGGTCAATCCCTTTGACCTACTTAGACTTTCACCAGATGTCTGGTCAACCTTGACCCATCTGGATTTTCTGTGCCTAGCTTCACTCACCGGGACTTCCCTTCTGCCTAGCTTCACTCACCAGGTCTTTCACCTAGCTTCACTCACTAGGATTTTCACCTAGCTTCACTCACCAGGACTTTCACCTAGCTTCACTCACTAGGTCATTCGATCGTGCCATGTACTAGACTCCCAAGTTATTCGATCGAATTATAAGGGAGCATGCTCTCGCGCCATGTCCCAAACTCCCAAGTTGTTTGGTCAGGTTATAAGCAAGCATGCTCTAGCACCATGTCCTAGACTCCCGAGTCGTTCGACCGGGTTATAAGCGAGCATGTTCTCATGAGTCGTTCAGTAGGGTTATAAGCGGGCATGCTCTCGCATCATATCCCACACTCCTGAGGTGTTCATCTGGGTTATAAGTGAGCATACTCTCGTGCCATGTCCACTCCTGAGCCGCTCGGCTGGCTTATAAGCAAGATTACCCTTATTCTAATGTCCCAGACTCCTGAACTGCTCGGTCGAGTTATAAGCAAGCTTACGCTCGTGCTTATATCCCAGACTATCGAGTCGTTCGGCCGAGTTATAAGCGAGATTGCCCTCGCGTCTATATTCCAGAATTTTGAGCCGTTTGACCAAGTTATAAGTGAGCTTGATGTCGTGTCCATATTCTAGATTCCTGAGCCATTCAGACGGGTTATAGGCGAGCTTGCCCTCACATCTATATTCCAGATTCTTGAGCCGTTCGGTCGAGTTATAAGCGAGCTTTCCCTCGCATCCATATTCCATATTCTTGAGCCATTCGGACGGGTTATAGGCGAGCTTTCTCTCACATCTATATTCCAGACTCTCGAGCCGTTCGGCTAAATTATAAACTAACTTTCCCTTGCATCCATATTCCAGATTCCTGAGTCTTTCGATCAGGTTATAAGTAAGTTTGTTCATGCATTCAAGTATCGAATGCATGTGCCACTCGGCTAAATTAATCCACTCAGCTTAACTATTTTACCCTAATTAATTATACCGCTTAGCTGAATTATAAATGGAACCGCTTACGCATCTAAGCTCCTCATCTTTGAAGCATTGGATATTTCTCGCTAAGAGGCATCCACTTGGAGTTCATTTTATATACACAAAGGATTTGACCACAAATTGTGAAGATATACAAAAGATCGGGTATGATTTAATAATTGTCAATAAATGTTTACAAGTTAGCTTTATGCCATTTTCTCGGAGAGCTTAATGTGTAAAGAGGGCTACATCATAAAATTATTCAAACTTGCTAAAAAGGTCTCTCGAGAGTTCGTCCAAAATCCATTGGCGATTTACAAAATGCTTAGGGGGCTTTGAAGATAAATATTCGGCTTCGCATAGCTATGTGATGCCACCTTTAGCTCCATAAGAAGGTATTTTTATGGTGTGTTGACCGAATTCTAGGCCGAACTCGTGAGATTCAAAATAGGTTTGCCGCCTGGTTTTAAGACGCTCGTCTTCGCCTGCCTTGTACGCTGCCAGTTCAAATTTAGTAGACTCCAGCTCAACCTACAGAGAGTCTATCCTGCTCTCTTGCATATCCAGGTTCCTCTATTTCTCTAGGATTAATAGGTCCTTGGTTGACAGATCCTTAGTTCTTTCTACTGATTCCATCGCACGAGCAGTCTTCAACTCCTCCAACTCAGTGGTTTTCTGTGCCAGGTCAGATATTGCCTTGGCTTTTACTACAATTTCGTCTTGGAGTTTGGTTTCGTTATCTTGCAACAGGATTTCAAGTTTTCCTTTTTCCACCTATTGGAGGTGGGTTGTCTTTTGGGACTCCCTCATAGTCCTCTCCATCTCCAATAATAGCCTGACCTGGAAGTCTACTTCTTTACACAGGCTAGCCACCTCGGTGGTTGGGGCGAACGCAGAAGGGAGTTCTAACTCCCTCACATGCTCTTTCAGAATTTTGTTGTCTCGTTTCAAGTCCATCAGTAGGTGACTCAGGTTCATCTAGACAGCAAGTGCTAAGATAAATGGTGTTAGAAAATTTTACTTGCCAAAGGAAATAGAAATAAGGCCTTACTGCGATGGCATCTTGAGCAAACTTATCTGCACGCTCATAGACATAAAATTCCCTTGGTCGCCTATCTCACCCGCCCAAGCTTCAACTAGTGACCCTCCTAATTGCACCACCCCGAAGGGTGGTGGAGGATTAGAGCTCATCCCCTGCTTAGATGGCACGTTGAAGGAGAAGGTGAATTGGGGCTTAGGCTCAAGGAGCATGCTAGGCGTCAAAGAAGAGGTGCCAGGAATTCGGTGCGCCGGTTGTGAAAGATGCGTGTATGGTGAGGGTCCATGAGTCAGTTCTGAAGGCTGAGGTGACCGTGTGTATGTAGAGGGTGCAGAGGTACGCCCGATCGGTCGTGAAGAAGTACGCCCTATAGTAGGAGGGTCAGTTTCTATCATATTTTTTTTCCCCGAGCAGACGAACCCTGAGGTACGGTAGTAGTGACCCGCTCGGCTCTTTCCTGGGAGAGCAGAGCCTGCGCATCTAGTCAGCATCTTTTGCACCTGAAGTCGAGTGGCACATCTGAGTCAAAAGACTCACGGGTGGTGCTCAGCATTGGAGGATGAGTGGCTTCTCTCTGACTTGAATTCTGTTTGCTCTCAGTTTTGGACTCGACAACTTGTTCTCGGACCAGAAGCGTGAGGAAGCTTGGATGCTCATGATCTTCATGGAGTCTTCTGATGAAAACTCATCCCACATTGCTTGTAGCGCCTTCTTCTTCCATTGCTTCTTCACTTCCTTTTGATTTGGACAATTCGCCTTGATATGTCTTTTCTTGTTGCAGTGTAGTAGGTGACTTCGGACTTGGCCTTCGTGTTTAAGTTCGGACTCGACTATGTTTGTCTTTGATTGAATCACCTTCTTGATCTCTCATTTTGTGAAACCCTTCTTCTTGTATACTATTCGTACCAGGTTCATTAGCTTGGCAGTGATTTCATCGTCGTCTTCTAAGTCCGATTCACCTTCGGACTCGGGTTCAGTCCGGTGCTTAGTTTTTGGTTCCCAAGTTTTGCTTGTACTTGCAACTAAAGCAATACTTTTCTTGAATGGTAGTGCATTAGTCTGTTCATGCAATTCAAATTCAGAAAATATTTTATCTAATCTAATTAAAGAGAGATCCTTAGATACTTTGTAAGCATCTACCATAGGTGCCCATAAAGTGTTCCTCGGAAAAGCGTTTAGCACATACCTAATGATGTCACAGTTCTCCACCTTTTGTCGAATTACGTGGAGGTCGTTGAGAAGATCTTGGATTCTGGCATGGAGATGGTTTGCTGACTCTCCTTCCTACATTTTTATGTTATATATTTTATTTAAAATTAAATCGTGTTTACTTATCTTTGTGTCGGAGGTCCCTTCGTGTAGTTCAATTAATTTCTCCCATAAGTCTTTTGAGCTTGAGAATGGGCTAACTCGGTTCAGCTCTTCTTTTGTCAGGCTACACTGTAGGGTCTGAGTAGCTTTAGCATCAACCTCGATCTTCTTTATTAGGTGTGGGTCCCAATTGTCGCATGTCACAGATTTTTCAATTCTATCGAGTGGTAGTGCGAAGTCCGTTTGGATGATTATCCACATTTCAACTTGCGTCTTCAAGTGGTACTCCATTCAGCCTTTTTAGTAATCGAAGTCATCGTTAGAGAAAAGGGGTGGGCGTGTGGTACTGTAATCTTCTTAATGAGCCATTTAAGAGTCTCGCACAACAAAAATGAAAAACAAATAGTACCAAGACTTGGTCTTGGATTTGTAGTCTGAGAGTATAAAAGGCAAAAAAAATGACTTGAGTGGTATTATACCAATTTTGAAAAAAATTGACGAATTAACAAATTAGTCAGGAGGGGTTATTAGACCAATTCTGACTTATGGTGAAAATTTAAAAATGAAAAAAAAAAATACTACAATACCACACATCATTTATCTATACAAAAAAGCATACGTCAGCTATCGCTTTGAAGAATGAGGTAGTGGGACACATGGCGTCCACCCATAAATGGACATTTGTGATGGACAAGACTGCCGAATCATTTGGCATACTAAACGTCTAACATGCATTTTTTCAAGAAAATAAAGTTGATTGTAACATCAATAAGCCAACTAAAGTATGGTCATCCGGTCGGACTAATAAATAAGACGATCGGGCGAAAATTAGACTTGGATCCAGTCAGTCGAACATGAGTCTCCTTTAATTAGACATGAAGGGGAGACTAGTGATATGGGATGTTGCAAGCAGATCTAGAAGTGATGTGGCAGTCAAAATTAAGGTGAGGTGGCAGTCAAAGTCAAGGTGGGGTAGCTGTAAAAATTAAGGTTAAGTGGCAACAAGAGCATTTTCTCAACAAGACCTAGCACCTCACTCATCGCTAAAGCCTTCAATACAGGGATGACTAGCCCAAGGGTCAGTCGGACTTAAGTGATCTAACGCTCCATTTGTAAATAGCCTATCAGAACAAAGGTCAGTCGGACTTATGGTCTGTGCAACATAACTCTATTGTATATCCGATTGGCTCAAAGGTCGACCGGGATTATCCGTTCAGTGCCAAGGCATACATATTAAACCTGAATGGCCCTAGCGTCGCTTGAGCATATGAAATACAATTCCCCCTTACTATAGCATATTCTCAGTAATACGCTGATCGAGCATACAGGGCGCTCCCTGTTGGAGTGTATACTGAAAGCCTAAACTTTTGTAAACATTTGTTTTGAATAAAGAATCACATTTGGTCAAATTATCTACATTTGTTTGTAGTTGTTCAATTAATTTATATTGTAGATGACATAGTATGTGGTGTCACATGCAGAAGATGGTGTTATCAATACCTTATAAATTATAAACAGTAGCTCACGACCAAAATGGAAAGGAACAAACCATTAGAAGGTCGTAGTGTAATTAGGTATTAGTTTATCTTAACTATATAATTACACTAGTACACTCAGAGTGTATTGAGTAGGACCATTTGAGGTCGTTTCTTTTATACTGACTTTATAAAGGAACAAAAACCTCAGTTATTATGGAAGTGTGTGCTCTTAATCCTAATATAATAACAAATACATATATTTGATATTTATTTCTTTAATTTATCAATGGGTGAGATTTAGTTCGATGAATCAATAAGCCCGATAAGTTGGGAAATGATATCACTTATAGTGTGTGTTGTTGATTATAGAAGGAAATTGTGTCCTAGAGATACTAGGTTGATAATGTCCTCAAGAGGAGCTCATAAGGATTGTCATGTTAAACCCTGCAGGTGGACTTAGTCCGACATGACGATAAGGTTGAGTGGTACTACTCTTGGACTAAAGATATTAATTAAATGAGTTGTCAGTAACTCACTTAATTAGTGGACATTCGATATCTTAAACACAGGGAGACTAACACACTCATAATAAGAAGGAGCCCAAAAATGTAATTTGGGATTGGTGCGGTAGTTCAATAATAGTTCTCTAGTAGAATGAATTATTATTGATAAAATTAAGTTGTGTGTTCGGGGCGAACACGGGATGCTTAATTTTATCGGGACACCAAAACCAATTCCTCCTCTCGGTCCTTATCGTAGCCTCTTATTTATAGAGTACTATACCCACCTATACCCACCTTATATACCCACCTAAAGGGGGCCGGCCAAGCTAGCTTGGGAATCAAGCTAGGGCCGGCCTAAGCTTGGTTTATGGGTGGTCGGCCCTAGCTTGAACCCAAGCTAGAGGGGGCCGGCCATAATTAAATTAAAAAGAATTTTAATTTTAATTTTTATTATATGGAAGATATAATTTATTACAGAGAATTAAAATTAAAATATCTCTCTTTAAAGGATCTACAAAAGATTAAAAGAAAGAGATTAGATCTCTTTCCTTATTTGTAGATTGGAAAGATATTTTATTTTTTCTCTTTGAAAATTATTCACATGTTGAAAATTAAAATTATAGAAATTTCTTTTTATCAACCATGAAGGGATTTTAAAGGGAAATTTTATTTTTTAAAAATTTCCAAAGACAAATAAGGAAGTTTTAATTGTTGATTAAAAATTGACTTATTTGTTCTCCATGAGGTGGCCGGCCACATTCAATTAATTAGGAAATTTTATTTATTTCTTAATTAATTGTTGTCAAGGAAATTAAGGAAATTTTATTGTAATTAAATTTCCTAATTTACCAAGGCTAAGGAATATAAAAGAAGGGATGGGGGTGCCTTCATGGTTACAACCTCTATTATTCTCCCTCTCCTATTCCTTGGTGTGGCCGGCCAACATCCTCTCCCTCTCTTCCTCTTTGTGGTGGCCGAAACATCCCTCTTGCTTGGAGCTCTTGTGGCGGCCGGATACTACTTGGAGAAGAAGAAGAAGGAGAGAAAGCTTGCATCCCTTGGAACTTGGTTGGTGTTTTTCTTCTTCCTTGGTGAAGCTCTCTTGTTTTGGCCGAACCTAGCTAGGAGGAGAAGAAGGTGTTTGGTGGTTTCTCATCTCGGAAGATCGTTGCCCACACAACATCCGAGGTTAGAAGAGGAATATGGTAGAAGATCAAGAGGTCTTTCTAAAAGGTATAATTAGTAATTTTTCTTTCCGCATCATACTAGTTATTTTTGGAAATAATACCAAATACAAGAGGCTTACGATTCTAGTATTTCGAATATGTTTTTCGATATTGTGTTCTTTTGTTTTATTTTTCCTTGTGATTTGATTGTTCCTTTCGGTTAACCTAAAGTTATTTTAGGAAATTAAATATTAGCTTTCCATAAAAGGTTTTGTCTAGTCGGTGGTGGTTGCTCCCATATCCAAGAAGGCCATGTGCCTCGCCACGTCAGTACTGGAAACCAATTATGGAAATTAATATTTAATGGAATTAATAACTTAAGGTGGTTTGGATCGAACGTGTTAAGTTCCGCAGGAGATCCAAGTCTAAACCTAAAAGAACAAATAGATTAAGTTTTGGATCAAACGTGTTAAGTTCCGCAGGCGATCCAAAATTTAATTTAAAAGAACACATGGTAGCTAGGAAAAGGTTCAGACCTTTGTACAAAATTTTTGTACAGTGGAACCTCTAGGTTTTCCGAGTAGCAACCAACACTCCCCACTCCAACAATATGACTTAGTTTACAGATTCAGTCTGACAATACAAACTTTTAGTATAAAATCGTTCGACACAATGGTCGATTGGACTTACTATGCTAAGCTCCCTGTTCCTCAAGAGTATGCCTCCTATCATATGGACGGTCGACAATAGTGTCGACCAGTCCTACGATACCTAGCTCCTTGCTATTTGTATATGAACGATCGGCCCAGTGGACGGTCGGATCTATGGAATTCAACTCCTCATTCTCCAAGGGGACTAATCTCTTATTATATAGCTGGTCGGACATAAGCCTGGTCGTATTTCCTTCAAAGGGTAATAGTGTCAGAGAATCACAACAACTCGTCAGAGAGTAACAACTATTTGTCAAAGAATATTCTTCTATTAACATATATGCATTCAATAGAATCTTCTTCGGATGTGACTCTACACCTCTCCTCATCGGACACATTATCACAACATATTAATTATCTCATTAATGACATGTTATAAAAAGGCGATTCAAATATTGTTAACGGAAGATTCCTTGAAGGATGACTATACATCAGCCAAACTGTACATCTTCCATTACCCGACATCTTCTATTACCCAACATCTTCTGACAGCCAATATTCCTTGTCACCTCATTACTGTGGAGGGAATGAGGAATGAGAAGTGATATAAAATTGGAGGTTCTCTCTGTGGGTCAGGTACGCTTCATTATGCTCGTACGCTAAAATGCTTGATCACACATCTACTATTATTTTTCCTTATTTTCGCTCGGCCACCTACTGACTTAAGCATCGGAGTACATACGTTAGGGATTTCTTCTCTAGTTCTCGTTCTAACGTTCTATAGGCTCTCTCTTTGGTGTGCACAGAGAGGAAGGAGATACGAGGAGGAGTACTCCTTTCTTGCTCCAGCTCATAGTTGTTTCCCTCGTTTGAAGTCTTCTCCTAGTCAGCATCATAGTCACTTGCCCAGCGCGCCATGTCTGTAACTTTCCGACCAGGTCATGAACATATGCTAATTTTATATCTAGATAACTCATTTTAATTAGTTAGAAAAATAATAAATAAAGTTAGTATGAAGTGAATTGGTTACAACCAAGTCATAATATTTTGAGATATAGGTCATTCAAAGTAAGGAGGAAGATGAAACTTATTATTAAAAAAATCTTGAAAAAAATGTCACACAACCAAGCGAGAGTTGTAGGCTTATCAACTGGGCAAAAAATGATTATGCACGCCCCATCAATCGCTTCAGCCTTCAGAATCATGAAGAGGAAGGTAAATCATGATAACTAATAGGTTGTTGGAAGAAACAATCTATTGTCAGAGATTTATGAGGTATTAGCTGAATTTAAACTACACTGAATAAATTCAACTTATAGTTGAGATGACCTGAGCAGATAATCTCATGCTGCTAGTAGGGGCTGGTTTTTTGCTAATTACTGAGTGCAAACCGAGCTTCGAGTCCGAGCAGCAAAGTCTAAGCCGACTTAATGATCGAGCGGGCAAGCAGTAGATTGCCCGACCGGGCAATAAGGCTGAGTTCGGCCAGATAGAGCAGACTGGGCAAGAGGTCGGTCGGGCAAGAAGACAGGCCGAGCGAGAAAAAGGACCAAGGCCTACGAGAGTCGCAGTTTCCTTGAAAGAGATTCGCCCACCTTCGGTTGTGCTTCAAGGCTTAGTAAGGTCGTCTGGTTCTCATGATACAACGGTTGATCGTGATTCCCACCAAGCACTGGTGGTCACAGTGAACTGAGTGGCACCTGGTTGTTCCACCTGGGTAAATTTTATCCCGACCGGTCCGACATTCAGGGCACGCAGGTCGCGCTCGCACACGAGTCATCTTGGTTCAGTGTAATCTGGACCTTGGATTTGCACTCCCTTGCGCACCTAGGCATGAGAGAGAACCTCTCCCCATGTATTTATTTACATTCTCAATGCATGTAAATTAATATAAATCAACCAACATGTCATAAAATTCCCAATGTAAGACTAAAGTCTCATTCACAATGGAACTTCTATCCTCTTCCACCTCTTCTCCATTCACACATATTCAACATAGGTAAGATGGATAAAAGGTGAATTGTACCAGGTGTGGGGATTTATACTCCGTCAGTCTTGAAATTTAACCCTTCACTCATTGGATAAATTTGTTATCCATTTACTATCTTAACTAAGCCCGTGGAGCCATTGTCGGGCCTATCAATCTTATATAGAGCATGGAGTGGGAAAGAAAAGATTTAGTACATAATGCAATTTTTTTCCTAGCTTCGTTATGGTGAGACTGGGGGTTTAGAATGAGCCTCATTTCAATTTCCAAGCCCTTCTCTTCTCAACAAGCACCTTGGTACGATAGATAGCATGAAAAGAAACGACTATGACGACTCTTCATACACATGCACATGATACGTACTCCATAAGCAACAAAAATTAGTTTCTAAACAACAATAAGCATTCCCTAAGTGAGGAAGCTTGTTTGACGACCTAAAATAGTTCAGAACAACATAGTGCTTTGTATCACGTACAGTAAGAACAAATAGGACAAGAGCACCAAATTAAATAATTGCATGCCCAAGGATTACTATAGTAATCGTGATTCAACCTTGCGCGCCATTTGTTGTATCAAGTGTCTTGGTACTTCCTAATGTCAATGAGGACGCCTTTAATGTAGGAATCATCTGAGTTGCTGACATTCGTGACAAGATTTGTAAAGAGAGTGGCAATTTCTTGGGTGCCCACCCTTAAGCTGTCAATAATGATGTTACGAGATCGAAGCCTTTCGACATCTGCTGCCGTATTGATGAAGTGATTCATAAACATCAGATAGGATGTAACATGGAACTTGGAATCCGTTGAACATTGTTCGTACGCAATAAGATTTCTCAAGAGCCAGCTGGTGTGGTCGTCTATTTTAAGTTGGGGAATCTCCAAAATACCGTTGTGAAATGTAATGTCCAGGAAACTCTTGGCATTCCTTTTTCTTTGGAATCGAATTGTAGCTTCATTGCATGCTGTAGCCCTGGGAATCCATGATATGTCATGGACAAGGCGATTGCCAAATGTGGAGGACTCATTGCTATTGCCATTGCCATGGTTTGTTGTCGGATCAATGCAAGAAAGAAAAAGATGAATTATGTGATGAAAAGTCTCATTGTCGTTGTCTTTGGGAAGTTTCAAGTTTATTGAGAAATGTCCGCGGATGAACTCGAGTGTTAGGCTTCGAAAGGAAGGGCCGGGAGGAAATGCAGCTTTGTACAAAGTTTCAAGAAGAAAGAAAGGAAGCTGGTTTTCGAGCATGAGAATATCTCGTGCTACTACCCTTCGAGTCAACAAGGTATTCTCTTCTGAAATCTTCGTCTTTAAGTTGCTCTCTACTATTGTGCGCCAATCTTGTGGTACTTCAAATTGAGTCCATGAAATAATCTCCTTCACGATGTTCCACTCCACTATTGTAAGCATCACATAGCATCCGTCCAGCAACATCATTTCAAGAAAACTGTTGCTGCTATCTCCACTTCCTCCGAATAGGCAACGCGTGCTTGCGTTTCCAGATCCTTGAACCGAATCAGGTAGTCCTCCAAGACCATACGAGGGTTCAGCTCCTCGAGGACAAACTTGAGGTACTTCCATTTGAGCTGATTCATGGACTTTAGATGACCTTTGTCGAGGTTGTAGGGGCCGAGCGAGACGATCAATGGCGCAAAGGCTTCGAGGTCGACCATTTTCAAGATATACGGGACTCTGTATATTGTTGGCTCTCTGTTTCTGGCCCTAAATTTTGTGTCTGACACCTTCTTCTCCAATGAGGTTACCCAGTCCATGTCCAGTGATGTCTCAATCCCCTCATCTTCTGTGTTATTCATCTTGATTACAAAGGATTACAATGATTCAAGTAGCTATAAATGCAGCGATCTAACAGAGGAAGGAAATAACACAAGGAAAGGAAAATGGATCTCAGGTAACTGATAACAATCAAGTGAAAAAACCAACCTTACGAAGCTTTTGCAGCTGCTGCCCCATACTTTCCGCCGAACAATCTCAAGCGTACTTGCTAGATTGCCTGATGGATTACTACTTTCCCACGCAAAGCATGTTCTTATATTTACGAAGACTGGCACCCCGGGCTATAGTAATGCTAAAATATATATATTGCAAAGATTGCTCATATCTTATTTTAGAAGTTTGTGAGTTCAATAAAAGCGTTTTGGGATAATGATTGTCATGTAATCGATTTTTTTTTATCAATTTATCTTTAAAATTTAAATAATATATATCTTAATAAAATACACCTAAGTATTATTTATACTCGAACTCTTTTCAATTGATATCAACTTCTAAAAAATTCCATAAGATAAACAGTCCTATTTACTTGGAATAAATAAGTTATATGAGGATTATTCACTTTTAATCAACAAAAAAATATATATACAATTCTTTCAAAGGTTAAATTTACAAATATCAAACTATCTTAATCATTTTTTTCAGATGACTATGGTAATCGTACGGGTCAGTTTTATCCATTCTGTATCATTCCAAAATAAATTTTGATTATAAGTTCTCTCTCTTAGAAAAAACAAGTCATGATCTAGTAGTAAAAATTTATTCAATGATTATTTGAGAAGGAAGAATAGACAAATCAAAAATCAAAACAACTTGTATAATATAACATAAAACAATTTAGTTAATTTGCATAAAACTTTATGTTATAAATTAAAACATATTTCAAATATTTATAAACATAATATTATTGAATTGTATTAATTGGTAATCTTTGGAAATCTGGAATTACATGGTTAAGCTATGGGAAATAGAACCACTACAATTGCATGGTCAAACTATGGGAAAGTAAGATCTCTTGGGTAACTTGCCAAGAGTTAATATGGTTGACTAGCTTTAATGTTAATGTATCATATTCTATTCTGCATTATAAATTCGGACATGGCAGCACTTGAGACAGAACGAGCAAGAGAGAAACTGTCAAAGATCGAGTCTGCTGTAGCAACTCTCATTTCAATAAAATATCTCTTTTCCTCAAAATTTTTATACTTCCGCACCCAAAAAATTTGGTATCAGAGTACCATTGTCCTCCCAAATTTGGTTTCTCTGAAGATAGAGCAGAATTTTTGGAAAATCAAAAGTTGAATCCACATGACAAAAGTTTCCAGTAGAGCTCGGGTAGAAGATTTCTTTTCTCTTTGATAAAATGACATCTACTTTATTCCATATTCTCCTAGCCAAGTACCTATATTCGAAGGCGAATATTATGAGTTTTGGAACAGTCAAATGCAGACATTATTCATCTCTTTGGACCTTTGGGATATTATTGTCGACAATGACAAAGCCCCAATCATTGATGATAAAGATTATAAAAAGTTGCTAAAAGAATACAAAAAGTAAGACACAATGACCTTGTGTTACATTCAAGAAAGGAGTTGAGAAAAATATTTTTTCTCGTATTTTTCATGACGGCCAAAGAGGCTTGACAAATATTAAAGCAAGAATTTGAAAGAAAAGACAATTGCATTAAAACTCCAAACTTTATGGAGAGATTTTGATAATTTAAGAATGGAGGAACGAGATCATACAAGATTTTTTATCATGGGTCTCAAATACTGTCAATCGAATGAAAGGCTGTGGGGACACGATTCAAGATAAAAGAATAGTTAAAAAAGTACTTCGATCGCTTCCTCTAAAATTTGATTATGTTGATGCCGTAATCGAAGAATCAAAGGACTTGTCAAATATGACTATATATGAGTTGACAGATTCACTTCTCGCACATGAGCAAAGAATCAATCGTTCTAATGCTCAATCAACCGAGCAAGCCTTCAAGTCAAAGCAATCGTCGACAGTTTGAAGAAATTATGGAGACTAGTAATGAAGGCTCAAAATACAACAAGGAAAAATTTAATAAATGGAGGAAGAATGAAAAGAAGACAAATTGGAAAGCTAAGGCATCACAAAAATATGATAATGTTGAATCTTGTATTATTTGCAAAAAGTCAAATCATGGTCAAGTGATTGCTATTATAAATGTAAAAATGCAAAATTACTAACCACTCTCAATATTAAAGAAATGATTCTAATTGATTGACGAAATGATTCTAATTGATTGACAAAATCAATTTAATTAAGTGTGGTTTCCTAAATATATTCTATGTAATTAATTCGTATTAAATTAGGTCTTAGTTTCCTTATTTTATGTATTGAGAAGTTGTATATATTCTTGTAATTGACTGTTGTTTTAGATATACAGAATTAATATAGCTTTCCTCCCTACATACTTTCATATTTTTCATGGTTCTCTGGCGTAATGGTCAGGGGTCGATTCTCAGGAAGTGACGACCTGGGGTTTACCCCGCCATGCGCCTATGGCCTGTGTACCTGCATGAACCTCCCTCCATATCCGTGGGGCCGGCACTAGGGGGGCCGCTAAGGTAGCGGATCTACCTTTTTTCATATTTTTCATGGTATCATAGCAATGTTTTTGAAAACAATACACTTCCGCTACAATAATGGGAGAAAGCTCGAAGGAGAAGGGAGTCAACCAATCGGATCCTCTCTCTTTGCATCATTCCGACCACCCCAGTCTCATTCTCGTCTCCAAACCACTCGAAGGAAATAATTATGGGCAATGGAGCCGTGCGATGGGCATTGCCTTAAGTGCAAAGAACAAAATTGGTTTCATCAACGGGACAATCAAGAGGTCGGAAGAAAATCATGATACATTCAAACATGGGAGCGTTGTAATCACATGGTACTTTCATGGATTCTTAACTCTGTTGATTCTAACATTGCAAGCAGTAGTATCTATACAGAATCCGCAACCGATGTATGGAATGATTTACAAGATAAATTCTCGCAAGAGAATGACACTCGGATTTTTGACATTTGTCAAGAAATTGCAGAACTTCGACAAGGACACCAATCTGCGTCAATCTACTATACTAAGATGAAAGCTCTTTGGGAGGAACTATCTTCATACCACGACCCAAACACTTGCACTTGTGGTGGTCTCAAGGGCTTCGCTGAAAGAGAAGAAAAAGAACGAGTCATGCAATTCCTTATGAGTTTAAATGATTCTTTTTCCATTATTCGAGGATCCATACTTTTAATGAATCATCTTCCTGACACCCGGAAGGTCCATGCACTTATTTTACAACATGAGAGACAAAGTGACATGGCGGTCAACAGAAATAATTCTGGACATGTTGTGAATTTTGCACAACCCAAGACACAAAATCATATTAGTTCTCGACAGGTCACCAAGGCAGAATCTCACCACTTGACGGGCAACAACAGGCTCTACTGTACCAACTTTGAAATGGATGGGCATACCATCGATCGTTACTTCTATATTCATGGTTTTCCTCCAGGGCATAGATATCATGGCAAAGACATTAAACCGAAAGGCAAAAAATCTATAAATTCCTCTGTTGTTCCCAATATGGAGAGGAGTGAAACCAAGCAGTTGACGACAAAAGAATATGATCAGATTATGGCCCTCCTTCGCAAAGAAATCGGTAACACTGAACCTCTTATCAATACCTCAGGTATTGATTCTATTTATGCAAGTAGTACATGGATTTTGGACAATGGTGCTATTGATCACGTATGCAATACTCCACCTACTACAATTAATTTTTTCTCTAAACATGCTGTTGTGCAACTACCAAATGGAGGACATGCAGAGATAAAATCCATTGGGTCTAAGAAATTAAGCAACAATATGACTGTTGAGAATATATTCTATGTTCCAAAATTCGAGTTAAACTTGCTTTCGATTAGCAAACTTACACAGGCTCTAGGTTGCAAAGTGACATTTTACCATGATTCTTGTGTAATGCAGGATTTAACTACGAAGAAAACGATTGGGTTGAGCAAACAGAGTAATGGCTTGTATTAGGTGTGACAATTCGGTTCGGGTTCGGGTTGGCAGGTTGGCGGGTTGGCAAATGACAACCTGAACCCGACCTGATTATTAATTTGGGTCAAACTATTCAGCCTGAACCTGATCTGTTTATTTGCACTTGACCCGAACCCGATCCGTTTGACCCGTTTAACTTGTTTGACCCGTTTGACCCGAACATGACCTAAATTCATTAAAGAAATTTTATATATTAAATTAAAAATTAAAAATCACATTTATCTACACAAATTGAAAATCCATATCATAAATGATAAGCGATGGCAACATTGCAATCAATAGCATATCTCTATGTTTATAGTTTTAATTTTTTTAAATTTGTAATTTTAGTTTAAATTTATAATTATTTATAAACGGGTTCGCGGGTTGTAATTGGGTCATTTCAGGTTGACCCGAACTCGACCTGTTTATTAATTGGGTTAATTGGGTCGACCCGAACCCAAAACTACCCAACCAGGACCTGATTTATTCGTGTTCGATTCGGGTTGTGTTTTCGTATCAGGTCAAAAATTGTCACCCCTAACCTGTATTACCTTACAGTGAAGCCGACCCGTCACCTTTGCTGCACCATCAACCATACATCCAACCTCTGGCATAAACGTCTTGGTCATCCCACCGTTCATCAACTCTGGTCATTATCTAAAACTATTCCAAATATTTCTTTAGAATCAAGCAATGTTTGTAATATTTGTCATTTAGCAAAACAATCTCGTTTACCTTTTTCCATTAGTAATATTTCCACCTTTTTATCTAATACATTGTGATATTTGGGGACCCCATAAAATCCACTCATATTATGGAGCAAAATATTTTTTTGACAATTGTTGATGATTATTCTCGTTATACCTGGGTTCAGCTCATGCGTCAAAAGTCTGAAGTTCAATCAATCATCAAGAAGTTTTTCTCTTGGGTCAAAACACAATATAATCGCTAAGTCAAAACATTAAGATCCGATAATGGGCTAGAATTTCTTTCTTTGCAAACCTTCTTTGATGGCAGTGGCACCAATTTTCATTGATCATGTACTTGCACACCCCAACAAAATGGGGTAGTTGAACGTAAACATCGTCATCTCTTAAATGTAGCTCGTGCCATTCGCTTTCAAGTCAATATTCCTTTGAAATATTGGGGGGAACACATTAAAGCAGCATGTATCTTGTTAATCATTTACCCACACCACTTTATCAAATAAAGCACCATATGAAAAATTGCATAATAAAATACCCTCATATTCTCACTTAAGGGTCTATTGTTATCTTTGTTTTTCCACAAATCTACAACCCACTCATAAATTTGATGCTCGTGCACGACGTTATATTTTTCTTGGGTATCCACTAGGGCAAAAAGGTTATCTTCTCTATAATTTGGCTGGCAGAAAAATGATTACTTCTCGAAATGTCATATTTTATGAAAATGTTTTTCCATATTCAACCATGTCATATGATGAGCAAGACGATATGCCAGTTTTGCCAAAACCTATCAATAACGACATAGAGATACCTTTAATCACTCAACCTACACAAGATGTCAATAATCCTACTCATAGCCACATTGACCTCCAACCCAATATCATGCCTACACACAAGAACAACCACATCAGCCGAATGAAATTCTTCTACAACCAGAATCACTATTCCGGAGATCTACTAGACCTAGTCGCACACCATCCCAACTTCGAGATTATCAAGTCAACCATACTCTGCCAGCCACTACCTCGTCTCTTCTGGTTAAATCCAGCACTCAACACCATTATCAAGGTATGTGTCATATTATAATCTTTATACTTCACACCGTACTTTCATCTATAATGTTTCTCACTTGGTTGAGCCAGAAACATATGAACAGGCCTATAAAGACCAAAAATGGATTGAAGCGATGCTGAAATTTTTGCACTGAAAGTAAATAAGACTTGGCCCCTTATTCCTCTTCCCACAGGACATCACCCCATTGGATGCAAATGGGTATACAAGATCAAGTACAACTCTAATAGTACTGTTGAAAGATATAAATCTTGTTTAGTTGCCAAAGGAAACACACAACAAGAAGGTATTGATTACAATAAAACATTTGCTCCAGTTGCAAAACTCACCACTCTTCGATGCATACTAGCTATCGCGTTTGTTCATGGCTAGGCCCTTCATCAAATGAACGTTCAAAATGCATTTTTACATGGCGACCTTGCGGAAGAAGTCTATAAGCAACCACCCCCTAGTTTTCATCGATAGGGAGAGTCACTTGTATATCGACTTCATAAATCCCTTTACGGATTAAAACAAGTTTCAAGATCATGGTTTCAAAAGTTTCTTTTTGCCATTACCAAGTTTGGTTTCCAACAATCACAGGCTGATTACTCACTCTTCACACAGGTGTGTGGAAATTTATTTACAATCATCTTATTGTATGTTGATGATATGAATATAGCAAGGAATGATCAAAAGGTCATCAACAATGTGAAGGTTTTTCTTGCAACTTGCTTTAAATTGAAGGACCTTGGAATGTTAAAATATTTCCTTGGAATTGAAGTAGCTCGTTCTAAAATGGGCATTTCCATCAACCAACACAAATACACACTCGATCTTCTTCAAGAAGCAGGATTGCTTGGTGCAAAACCTGCTAAGTTTCCCATGGAACAATCCTTGAAGCTAACCTCAAATAATGACAACTTACTTAAAGATCCGATGCATTATGGACGATTGATAGGAAAATTGATCTACTTAACCATCACAAGATCAGAAATTTCATTTCCAGTCAATACTCTTAGTCAATTTATGCAAGAACCTAGACAACCTCACCTTGATGTAGTTCATTGATTGCTTCGATATTTAAAAGGTACACCAGGATAAGGATTATTTTTTCCTTCTAAAGATGATTTAAGTGTGGTCGGGTTCTGCGATGCAGACTGGGTGGAGACATTTCTACACGGCGATCAGTCACTAGTTATTGTATTTTTCTTGAAAAAGCTCTTATCTCATGAAAAAGTAAAAAGCAAACCACTGTGTCTAAGTCTTCAGCTGAGGTAGAATATAGATCCATGACTTCCACTACTTGTGAAGTAACTAAGCTAAGATACTTATTACGAGATTTGGGCATTAATCATCAACAGCCAGTAATTTTATATTAAGATAATCAAGCAGCTATGCACATCGCTGCCAATCCGGCTTTTCATGAAAGGACAAAACACATTGAGATAGACTATCACATTGTCCATGAGCAAATTGAAAAAGTAGAAATTAAGACTGCTTATGTGCCAAGTGAAAATCAGATCGCAGACATATTCACCAAGGCATTGGGTGAATCTCCATTTCACACACTTGTTCACAAGCTGGGCATTCTTGACATCCACGCTCCAACTTGAGAGGGAGCATTAAAGAAATTATTCTAATTGATTGACGAAATCAATTTAATTAAATGTGATTTCCTAAATATATTATGTGTAATTAATTCATATTAAATTATGTCTTAGTTTCCTTATTTTATGTATTGAGAAGTTGTATATATTCTTGTAATCGACTATTGTTTTAGATATACAGAATTAATATAGCTTTCCTCCCTACATACTTTCATATTTTTCACTCAAAGCGATTACTGGTTTGAAAACAAGGAGAAAAAAGATGCTGCAAATTTCTCGAAAGAAGAGCAACATGAGATTTTATTCTATTCTCAACATGGTTATGCATTAAAGCATCACTGGTATTTGGATAGCGGTGCTAGCAACCATATGACGGGAAACAAAGAATTATTTGTGGAGCTCAATCCAAATATTAGCTCAAGTATTATTCTTGGTGTTGGAACTTATAGAAGTGTAAAAGGAAAAGACACTATTGTTGTCCAAACAAAGGAAGGTAACAAAAATCTCATTATTGATATTCTTTATGTTCCAAGTCTTTCATATAATCTCTTAAGTATTGGACAGCTTATTCAAAAAGATTTTTCAGTCCATTTTGATGTTGGAAGTGCAAAACTTTTTATAAAAAGGAAAATATTGTTGTGGCAAATGTTGAAATGAAGAACAAAACTTTTTCTATCACATTGCCACTAAACAATGATTGTGCATTTAAAGTTGAGGATGCATATTTATCTCATCAATGGCATCTGCGATATAGTAATGTTTGTGAAGGTTGTGTCTACAGAAAGATGCATAAGCTTCCATTTCTAAAGTTGTCATGGCGACTAAAGCACCACTAGAACTTGTTCATTCCAACATTTGTGGACCAATGCAAACTCCTACTCCGGGAAACAAGAAATATTTTATTATCTTTGTGGATGACTTTACCAAAATGATGTGGATCTATTTTCTCAGCAAAAAATCTGAAGCATTCTCTATATTTCTACAATTTAAAGCACTTGTAGAGAGACAACGTGATTTCCTTATAAAGACCTTAAGAACTAATCGAGACAGAGAATATCTTTACAATCCATTCATGGAGTATTGTAAAGACAAATACATCAAAAGACAATTAACAGTTAGTCGATGTCCTCAACAAAATGGCGTGATCCAGAGAAAAAATCGCACAATTGTGGAAATGGCAAGGAGTATAGTAAAAGGCAAGGGAATTCCAAATCTTTATTGGGTAGACACTACATTCAATGATATATATTCTCAATCGATCGTCAACTAAAGCTGTTAGAAATAAAACATCGTATGAAGCTTGGTATAAGAAAAACCCAGGAGTTGATCATTTCACAATATTTGGCAGCATTGCATATGCGCTTATACCATCACAACATCATGAAAAGTTTGATCAGAAAGGTCAGAAAGTTCTCTTCATTAGCTATAGTGATGAATCAAAAGGATATCGTTTATTAGATCCATCAACAAACAAACTTATTATATCTCGAGATGTTATTTTTGATGAAAATGCTACTTGGGATTGGAAAGGGAAATAAATTAACTCAAGATCAATAAGGGGGCACTTGGTACATATTTGGCAATGGGAATAATAATGGATTTTGATTGAGGGATTAATGACAATGGGAATGATTACTAGATTGATGGTGCTTGGTATAGATACTAGAATGAATATTATTCCCATTAATGTTGCTTGGTTTGGCTTAAATTATGGAATGAGAATTAGCCAAAATTCTCATTTTACCCTTATAAGTAAAATATAAAAAATAATTGTACGGGATCATGGATAAAACAATTTTATTAAAAAAACACAATATGGTGGCAACAACTCGTCTTGCATAATCAAAACATCTACCACAATATTAAAAATGATAGAATCAAAAAAGTATTCATCAAATCCAATAACATCACAAACATACTATTTCAAGCAACTGAGTATAAAATCTTCAACTTCAGAGGGATCCAAACTGAACAATAACTCAACCTTCACAGGATCTTCAAAAATTACTTGAGCAACTTTGTACTTGTTCTTACTAATGAAACCATACTTATCCAACATCTCAAGAACTTGTGGCATTTTTGAGGATTTACCTTGAACCCAAGATGACATTGACTCAAAGTGTGAGCTAGCAGTTTGCATAAATCCCTCAACTGAACACTGAGTAACTTGAAGTCAGAATCGACATTTTACATTGTTGAAGTCTATGCCCTCTTCGAAACATTTTGAACTCTATCAACGGATGATTTTTTTTTCTCCTTAGAGTGAGATTCCCTTGATCTAACAGAAGGTTGCTGATTTGGCATCGAATCAAGTTCAACTACTTTTTCAGCAAGTGAATTGTCATCCGATATGGTTAACCCAGCATCCACATCAGTGATGGTTTGTGTAGCTATCATAGGATCTTCCGCAACAAGGCTTGTTGCTCTGCCTTTGCCATATACCATCTCTAACTCCGAAAAATAAGGGAATGGTACATTATAGAGACTTTTGGCATCATTGTGATTCTGTCCAAAAAAACAAAACATAACAATCAATTTAACAAAGTTTGATAGCATGTAATTTGAAAAAAAAACAAATAATGACTAATACGCATACCTTAATCCATTCAAGATACCATGTTTCTTCACAAACTATCTTCTTTTCTACATCATTCCAAGTACAACCACTTTGCCTGCACATTTTATTGATAGCATGGAATTTCCTCTTTAAGGTTTTCATCCTAAATTCAATGTGACTGACAGATTTTGTGAAAGTTGACAGCTTTTGGATCATAATCTTTCTTATCTCGACCATATAATTGTTCTTGAACCCTCCGTCTGTTTTCCAAAGAGGATAAGTTGTCATATCTTGCAAACATCTTATCAATGCCCAACTCTCCTTTTCCGTATAGAAAACTTTGTTTTTACCTCTTCCTCATGCTACATTCTTTCCCACAGATTCCTCAGGATTACTCTCCATCCTACTATTCAAGTTATATCAGAGTCACATAAAATATAATATGAAGGGGAAAGAATGTAACATAATATTACATATAATATAACAATGAAATTACAAGAATATCAAATCTGGTTGAAAGAATGTTAATGACACATAAAAGTTTTTTTTATAGGCAACAAACCAAATGGAACAAACATCAAAATAAGGAGTACACATAAAAGTTTTCACAAAGTTGCATAGACAACAACACAAACATCACAACAATGAAAGTCATTCTATATCAAATACTTCATTTTTCAAATTGTTAAACATTTGTTGTGCTAAATTATTCCTAAATGCAGTCCACTGACCAGTTGGGGCAATTGTACGTATGTACTCCGTTTCAGTTCCGCGATCACTATCATCATCTTCACTTTGTTCATCTTCATCAGGAATACACTCCTGAGGATCATGACTCATGAATTTATGGATCAAGTTATGAAGCAAACAACAAGCAATGATAATACGAACTTGGATTTGCATTGGAAAAAATGAAGGGGAAGCTATGATTTTCCAATGACCCTTCAACAATCCAAAACACCTCTCAATAACATTCCTAGCTCTAGAGTGCTTCATGTTAAAATATTCTTCGGCTGTCTCGGGACGACGACCTTCCTATTCATTGAGGTGATACCTATGCCCTCGATAAGGTACCAGAAATCCATCTGAGTTGCAATATCTAACATCGACTAAATAATAACAGCCTAAACCAATGACACTAGTTAAATTAATAAATGCAAGTATTCTGGAAATTTGAAACTCTATCATAATTTCAACTTCAAATAAAAAATATTTGTTATTTATCTTGCGGGATTTTAAGACCAGATGATCTACTAATGTCATCACAAAGTACCCGACCATCATGGACAAAACCTTTCCACCCAGGTAACACATATATGAATTACATTTATGGGCAACACACTCCCAACATATTTGTTGCAATCTCCCCCTTTCTTGTGTGATACGTTGTTTTTCTTCTTTAGGGGGTGTCACTTGGATAAAAGTACCGTCTAAAGCACCTAAACAACCCTATAATAATTTTTAATTATAAGAATTATATATTGAAATAAAAAATATAATTAAACTGAAGAATTATAGGCGATTAAAAAATGCTTACCTTAAATGGTTTCCATCTATCTTCTTCGTTGTAAAATACCGAAAAATGACGAATAGTAATAAGGGAAATTTCTGGAATTTTTAGAAATTTTCTGGAAATTTTTCAGAGCTCGTACGCTGGGTTTTGAGAGGGGCAAATTTATGGGTATGGATAAAGCCTGTTTTGGATACCCGTTTAAGTGAGGAAATGTTTTATTTATAAATACATTTCCTTTTTCATTTTTCTTCCCCCCCCCCTAATACGCCGTTTCCTTCTCTCGACCCGCGCCTCCTCCTCTCTCGATTTGCTCCGACCCGTGCCCTAACCTTCTAGCGCCGGCGGTTTCCTTCTCCTCTGTCCCTGCCAAGCGTCGGCGAGTACGAGCCACTACCGGCCGAGCCGCTTCTCTGCCCTAGCGCTGTCCTCCTCTCTCTTGTCTTTGCCCGACGACGCCACCGTGCCCTAGTCTTCCGCGAACCCAAATCTTTTCCTCTTTCTCTTCTACCGGCGATGTCGGAGCCCTAGCCATCTTTCCGATCGCCTTCAGCCACTTTCTTTGGATCGTCTCCCTTGCGTGAGGGATCTTCGGCCAGAAGAGGAAAAAAAAACCCAAGCCGCTCTTCTACTCGTGCCCTAGCCAGGATCGTCGGAGTGGAGGGTGTTCCCGACTCGAAGGGTAAGTTGCTTCGACCAATTCTTCTTCTTTTGCTTCTCTCCGAGCCGTGCCCTATTCACTACTTGCTGCCACCAGGTTCTGCCGATCCACCACTGACATCACCCGTGCCCTAGCACTATCGCTGGATTCTTGATCTTCCCCTATTCTGTTTAATGAAGGATTTCGGCTGGAAGGGGTTGTTCGGTGGGTTTTTTCTTGGATTCCAGCAGCTAAGATCATTGGGTGTGGAGGGCTATGAATTGAGGTAAAGTGTAAATAATTTGTTCTTTGTTGTAGATAATAGATGGAGAATGGTATCATTAACTGGTTATGATTATTATAAGGAAATTAGAATTTAAATATAATGTGTTGGTTAGGGAACATTTGATGTGGAGGACAACAACATTACTTTGCTCCGACTGTGGATCATCGGCTGAGGTTTCAGAGTTGGATTTAATTTAGGTAGGAATTGGTACATACCTAATTGCTTATGTGTTTGAATTAGGTGATTGATTATGTTGATGATTAATCATGTGTAAATGGAATTAAGTGTGGATTCTTGATCTAGTGGTGGATTGAAGATTTGGTAACTAAACCATTGTATCGTTAGATTTTGTTTAGGTGGGATAATGGTTATGTGATAAGGGTTTTTCCCTAAATTGGTTTGGAGGATTTTATTTGGCTATTTTAAATTTATTTGAAGGTAGTTAAATAAAAATGTATATATTGGTGATACAGGCCTTTGATGCGAGACGAGTATCTCGACGTCATATTTGGACCAGATTGGGCTTTCCTATTGGAGGCGGGTACTTTTGACTTATGTCATTTGATATGCATAGTAATGAGTTTAACAAATAGCAAAGATTATGTTTCTTATTTGTTTCGGTTAATCACTATCCATACCTATTACATGTTTGGTTGTTTGTTTGTTTTGACATCTCATGTTATTACTTACATGATTACACATGCTTAGGGGTAGTGATATAACCATACTTCACCATGTTCAGGACCTAGGTGTGATACCCTATCTGATCTGTGAAATCTTGATATGATTTATTTATTTGGTGCACATCATGTATGTATATAGATTTGGTTCAGTATATTACCACTCATTCGCATGATTGCATGCTGTGTGATAGATTGCTCCATTATTATCGAGCACATCGCCAGTTTCATCACTGTTCGGTGCTCCGTTGTTGACGCTCAAGGGTAGCGTGACGCAGCGTGGTAGCACGTCAGTTTGCTCTTCCGGTGCTCCGTTAGTCCGCTCATAGGTAGTGTGACGCAGCGTGTAGCACGTTAGGGACCCCTCCCCGTCATCGTGTACCGGGACATGAGAGCATTGCGCTCCCCCATTTATGATTTGGGGTAGGAGTATGTGTGTACTCCGACAGCATCCCGTCCTCTCGGTCACTCATCAGGAGTAGTGATGCAGAGTGCACGGTCGTCACAACCCTACCCACTCGGTCCCACTTTTGTTGTGAGTTGGCTGACTGGCGTCAGGGGTGACCATGACATTGGCATCATATGCATGATGCATTTATTGCTTGTGTTTGTGTTTGCTGCATTTATATATTACATATTGTTTGGATACCTATGTTTGACATGCATACAAGATTTCTATACCACTCGGACTGTTTGTCCTGATACTCAGGTCCTGGTTAGTACAGTTTCCCTCCTGTTTTACTTCGGTTTTCATTTACCTTTATTTTATCAGGAGACTGTACGCATGATTAGTGCTAGGTGTGATTTCCTTACTTTGCATATCAATTGTACCTGCTGAGTGTTGGACTCACCCTGCCTCCATTGTTGTTATATTTCAGGATGATGCTGTCAGGAGAGAGTTCTAGTTGCTGGTCCCCTGAAGACCCCGAAGACTTATGGATCTTTTGGTTTTGTTTTGCTTCTTATTTGACCATGTTTACACTTGGTTTTGTTTGATACCTGGATATTGTATGGATTGTCCTTGTTGATGGATTTTTATTCGATATGTTTTACTACATGCCTGCCTGGACGACAGAAGAGGTGAGTTTGTTGGACTTGTGTTTTATGAGTGTAGTGGAGTAGGAAAAATCGGATTTAAGCTTTACGAGTGTAGTTGAGTAGGGTTGATTTTGAGTCAGAGTATTATTGTTCTGTTTACTTGTTATATAAACTGCGTGGAATATCTGTGATTGTATTTTATTTCTGCTATTATTCCAGCCGCATGTGGCTGAGGTATGTAGATATGTAGAAAGCTTCAGATTGTCCGCCGTACAGAGGATATGCTGCCGAAATTTCTTCAGACAGGGACTCCTCCGGGGCGTGACATTCGTAGTCATCGCGTATCGGTTCAGGTTTCTTGAACAATATGTTGTGTAGTTGTAAAATTGCTCGAAGACATAGATTGAAATGATGACTCACTGTCTCCCGACTTCGTTTAAAAAGGAGACTCATCGTTCGATTTTTTTTATGATGTGCCAACACGTAGACAAATAAGGCCACAATTTCATCAATGGTGACATTTTTTGTGGCTTTTAAACCTCCAACATCTTGAACCATATCACACAATATCATGAATGTTCTCCTATTCATTCGAAGTTCACTAATACTTATTTCATCGCTCTCTTTTGTAAGGTTGAACATCCATTTTACACGTGCAATCGATTTGTCCTCCCTACTTTTTATTTCACGAATCTTACTTCGACGATATGCAAGTATTGCAATTTGATAAAGTATGACAACCAAACAAACCATGAACATTCCATACATATTCCACAAAGTGCGTAATAATCTACGTCTTCTATAGTTTAATGGTGGTCGTGCCATGTTTATCTACATCATATAACAATCGATGTCACTGATAACTAGCATTTTTATTAGGTCGGTTTCTAGAAAGAAGAAGATTGGCCAGTCTATCGGGGTATCGTATCCTAGATGACTCCATTGATCGGATGAACTGGCATGTTCCCGCTCGGCCTATCCATCTACATCAAAGAATGATAGGCCAATACTAAGTGTTCATAACTCCACCCGACCCCAAGGGCTCTGCTTTCATCGACTCAAGGTTTCGCTTAGTCAGCTCTACTCCACAAATACTCCGGTTTGACCACCTGATACTATGGCCTTTTCCTTCACCAACTCAAGGCTCCACTCAGTCAGCTCCATTCCGTAAATACTCCGATTGGACCACTCGACCTTAGGGGCTCTGTTGCCCCGACTCCAGGCTCCGATCAATCAGCTCCACTCTGCAAATCCTATGATTGGTTCACCCGACCCTAGGGGATCAACTCCCATCGACCCACTATTTCGTTGAGTTTCATCAACCCAAATCAATCCCTTTTAGTGGATCGGGCCTCCTAAGGTCTAATAGATTCCTCATTTCCTAGGTCAATTTCATGAGTGGTACAACATGTGGGTTGTCAGAGTACACGAGAGAGTATAATTATACTAATATAGGATATGACCGATGTAGCTTGATACGACGACATATGATGATGTGACATTTTCTTCATAGTGACATCATGTCCAATTAATGAAGAGAGAATGACACCTTAATAATATTATAAAAAAGATCCCGCTCCCGTGCGCATAGGTATGCAAACATAAGCACACATATAGGACTTTTACTGTGACTATTTTCCACATTACTAGAAACTTAACTTGAGTGTTGGCTGAGCCAAGACACCCATTCTAGCAACCATTATAACCCTCTCTATTTCTTCTCCTTTTCTCTTAGGTTCAGCGAGTGCCATTGACGATCCACCATTCCTCTTGGTGATTGAAGACTTCGTCAACCTCAACAATAGCTCACTAGTAGCTCATTCTCCGTCATTTTCAGACAGGATCACACGGAGACTTCCTCTTGGTGATCAGATTTGAAATGTTGCCCACCTTACATCGCACATCCCTTGCCCACCTAAATGTTTTTTTTATTTGATTTTTTTTTTTTGCGCTTAATACTATAACTCAATCTCTAAATTCTAAAAGTAAAATCTGATTAGGATAATCGAGAGCTTTAAATACACTATGGGCATGGGTGTGAAGCATAAGGTGGACAGTATATTAAAACTCTATATATAGATATATAAAAAACTCATGTTTGATATCTCATGAGATAGATCGATTGTTCGTTGATGGAGAGGGTTATCTCAGGATAGGGCGTCCTTTCCCTCCCTCCCACGCAGCAAGCTCGTAATTTCAAGCTGATCCACTAACCTTCTCAAAAAGCACCTTGGTAGAATGGGTAGCATGAAAAGAAACGACTACGACCTCTCTATTTATAGAATTAAGGAAGTATCCCTTTAATTATTCACCAACAACACATCTCTTCATACACATGCGTAGGATACGTACTTCATAAGCAATAAAAATTAGTTTAATTCTAAACAACAAGCTAGAACCATTCCCGACAATCTACTTTTAAGCGAGGAAGCTAGTTTGACGATCGATCTGTTGGAAACAGAAATTATGGGAGAAGAAAAAGAATTATAGAAAGAAAAATGTGGAAGAGGAGAAATAACTCTATGTGGAAGAGGAGTAGAAGAAAATAGAAAACTCAACTTGTTTCATTCAGTGAAAAGAAGTACATATTTATAGGCTTATTGGATAAGCACTAATATGAGATAATCATGACATTTTTCATTTTTCATTTTTTTAATTCTATCTCCACGAACTATTATCAATTCATCAAATTCTATCTCTATCCTATCTTTAGTCAAGACTTGCCACCTCACCATTCTATCTCCATAAAATTTATCAACATCTAAAATCAAGTTTAATTTTCAACACCCCCTCTTAAACTTGATTTTGTAACTCCAAGCAAATATCGCATCTTGATGAAGTCTTCAAATTTGAGTGGCTTGGTAAAAATATCAGCAACTTGATCTTGAGACTTTATGTATTCCACTTGCACCTCTTTTCTTGTAATACATTCTCTGATATAGTGAAAGTGCGTATCGATGTGCTTGCTTCTATCATGGAAGACTGGATTTTTTGCTAGTGCTATTGTAGACTTGTTATCAACTTGTATCTTGGTTGTCTCTTCTTGTGGTAAACTTAACTCATTCAATAAATTTCTGAGCCAAACAGCATGACAAACACATGAAGTCGCAGCCACATACTCTGCTTCACAAGTAGAAAGTGTGACAATAGGCTATTTTTTCGACATCCAAGTGAAAGCTGTATCTCCCATAAAGAACACAAATCCTGTAGTGCTCTTTCTATCATCTATATCTCCACCCCAATCATTGTCACTATATCCTTCAAGTTTGAAGTGGTTAGATGTTGAATAAAGTAATCCAAAATCTATCGTACCTTTGATATAGCGCAAAATTCTCTTAGCGATCTTAAGGTGGGTAGTAGTTGGATTTTCCATGTAGCGACTAACAAGTCCAACAGCATAAAGAATATCAGGCCTTGTGCACGTCAAGTATCGTAAACTTCCAACCAAACTCTTAAAAAATGTTGGATCAACTTTTTCTTCTTCATCATGCTTTGATAGCTTGACTCCACATTCTACTGGGGTATTTATAGACTTACTGTTATTCATCCTGAACTTCTTTAATATCTCTCTTGCATAACCTGCTTGTGAGATGAAGCTTCCATCTTCCCTTTGGTTCACTTCAATGCCCAGATAGTATGCCATGAGCTCAATATCAGTCATTTCAAACTCTTTAGTCATCACTTCTTTAAATTCTCCAAACATACTTGGATTGCTTCCTGTGAAGATCAAGTCATCGACATATAGGCATACAATTAAAACATCTTTATCCTTACTCTGAATGTATAATGCATGTTCATAAGGACATTTGATGAAGCCTTTCTCTTGCAGGTGCTTGTCTATTCGGCTATTCCATGCCCTTGGTGCTTGCTTCAGCCCGTAGAGAGCCTTCTTCAATTTTAGAACTTTGTCTACTTGTCCTTTAACTTCATAACCTGATGGTTTCTGAATATAGACTTCTTCTTCAAGAACTCCATTTAAAAAAGCAGATTTTACATCCATTTGATGTATTTTCCACTTATTTTGAGCTGCTAAAGCAATGATTAGTCTGATAGTTTCTAATCGAGCAACGGGAGCGAATACCTCATCATAATCAATGTCAGATCTTTGACTGTAGCCTTTTGCCACCAATCTTGCTTTATATCTTTCAACTTCTCCTTTGACATTCTTTTTTATTTTGTACACCCACTTCACACCAATCGCCTTATGTCCTTTAGGAAGTGTCGTTAACTCCCATGTGTCATTCTTCTCTATCGCCTTGATTTCTTCAGCCATTGCATCTTTCCACCTTTTACTTTTTATAGCTTCTTGGAAATCTATAGGCTCGCAATCCGCAAAGAGACAAAATAGAGTAAGATTATCTTGATTTTCAGTTACCTCATAAATTTCCCGTAAGCTTCTAAAGCGTGGTACTCTTTCACTTGAAGTTGATGCAGATAAATTCTCTTGAGTACTTGATGTTGGTGTTACTAGTGGAGTAGTAGGCTCCTCTCTTGTTTGCTCTACCCTTGGTTGCTCCACATTTTCTTCTTCAAAGTATGGGAAGAAGTTGTAATCATTATTTTGAGATTCCCAATTCCATTCTTCTTCTTCATTAAATATGACATCTCGGCTGATGATTGTCTTCCCAGTATCTGGATTGTATAGCTTATACCCTTTTGAGTTAGTATCATAACCAATAAAAATAAACTTCTTACTTTTATCATCCAATTTACTTCTTGATTGATCAGGCACATGAACGTGAGCTATACTTCCAAAAACTTTTAGATGAGAAATCCCAGGCTTCCTTCCGCTCCATGCTTCTTGTGGTGTCTTGCCCCACACACTCCTTGTTGGTGAACGGTTGGATAAGTATACTGCACATGCAACCGCTTCTGCCCAAAGTTCCTTTGGTAGCCGCTTGCTTTTGAGAATGCTCCTTGCCATGTCAAGGATGGTTCGATTCTTTCTTTCTGCCACTCCATTTTGTTGAGGGGATCTTGGAACTGTCAAGGGTCGTCGTATTCCGTTGGCTTCACAAAATTCTTGAAACTCCTTTGAGGTAAATTCTCCTCCTCGATCAGAACGCATAGCTTTGACCTCGAGACCGCTCTCCTTTTCTATGGTAGCTTTAAATTTCTTGAATATGCCGAAGACCTCCAATTTTTGCTTCAAGAAGTATACCCAAGTTTTCCGAGAAAAATCATCTATGAAAAGAATGAAATAATTACTCTTACCCAGTGAACTTGGCTTTATCGGACCGCAAACATCTATATGTATAAGTTCAAGAGGCTTTTGAGCTCTGGAACTTGACTCCTTTGGAAAACCTCTTCTAAATTGCTTCCCACGTAGGCATGCTTCACATACTTGATCAGGATGTTTGATGTAAGGTAGTCCTCTCACCATCTCCTTCTTTGAAAGCAGTTCTAGTCCTCCGAAATTCAGATGTCCAAATCGAAGATGTCATAGCCAAGTGATGTCTTTGTAACAAGCTTTGAGACAGTTGACGACAACATTTTGAATATTAAGTAAGAACATTCTATTTTTTGACATAGGCACCTTAGCAATTAAGCAACCAATATGATCTTTCAAGATGAGCATACCATCTTTTAGATGAATATCATACCCTTTTGCCAAAAGTTGTCCTAAGCTTAGGATGTTGCTCTTCATATTTGGTACAAAGAAAACATTTGAGATAAATTCATGTTTTCCATTCTTCAAACGGATGAGAATATTACCTTTGCCTTTTACCTCAATCTTTGATTCATCTCCGAAGGATACATTACCACCAACTGATTCATCAAGCTCTACGAACATGTTTCTTTTCCCACACATATGATTGCTTGCACCAGTGTCGAGATACCAAATTGTATCTTCTTCTCTTTCATTATCTTTATATGCTAGCAGTAGGGTGTCATCTTCTTCTTTCCTTTCTTCCATATAATTTACTCTTTCATATACTTTATTCTTGGGCGATCTACATTCTTTTGCATAATGTCCAAATTTGTCACAATTGTAGCACTTAACTTGAGATTTATCGTACCTCGAGTTTGTATACCCTCTTCCACGTCCTCTTGTTGAATGTTCTCCTCTTTCATTGTTGTTGTTGGAGACCCATCCTTGCTCATTAGAATGGCCTCGTCCATATCCACGACATCTTCCTCGTTGACTTCTATTATTACTGGAGCTTTCATCTTTCTTTGTCGGTTGAAGAGTCGTCTTTAGGAGTTGTTGAGTAATTTCTTCATTTATCTTCTTCTTTTCTTCATGGGCTTGTAATGAACCCAGCAGTTGCTCAATCGTCATGACTTGTAGATCCTTGGTCTCTTCGATGATGGTTGTAATGCTATCAAATTTTGAATCCAATGATCGAAGAATTTTCTCAATAATAGTTACTTCTTCTAGTTTCTCACCATTTCTTTTTAGTTGATTGGAAATGGTAGAGACTCTAGAAAAATAATCTAATACTAACTCACCTTCTTTCATATGAAGAGCATCAAATTGACTTCTTAATGTCTGAAGTCGTACCTTTTTTACCTTTTCTTCTCCTTGATACGAGACTTGGAGTTTTTCCCATGCTTGCTTGGCTGAAGTAGCACTTGAAATCTTCTCAAAATCATCCTCATCTAAAGCTTGATAAATGAGGAAGAGAGCCTTCTTGTCTTTCTTTCTTAAATCTCTCAGACTGTCTTTTTCAGTTGGAGATAACGTCGAGTCATCACGAGGCTCAACGTAGCCTTTTTCTATAACTTCCCAAACATCATGAGCTCCAAGAAGCGCCTTCATCTTGATACTCCAATTGTCATAATTACTCACTTTGAGTACTGGAACTTGGAAGGGAACCATATCTCCATTAGCCATAGCTCTGATACCACTTTGTTGGAAACAGAAATTATGGGAGAAGAAAAAGAATTATAGAAAGAAAAATGTGGAAGAGGAGAAATAACTCTATGTGGAAGAGGAGTAGAAGAAAATAGAAAACTCAACTTGTTTCATTCAGTGAAAAGAAGTACATATTTATAGGCTTATTGGATAAGCACTAATATGAGATAATCATGACATTTTCCATTTTTTTTTTTTTTGTAATTCTATCTCCACGAACTATTATCAATTCATCAAATTCTATCTCTATCCTATCTTTAGTCAAGACTTGCCACCTCACCATTCTATCTCCATAAAATTTATCAACATCTAAAATCAAGTTTAATTTTCAACACATCTCTTCATACACATGCGTAGGATACGTACTTCATAAGCAATAAAAATTAGTTTAATTCTAAACAACAAGCTAGAACCATTCCCGACAATCTACTTTTAAGCGAGGAAGCTAGTTTGACGATCGATCATAGCTCAGAACAGCATATGTGGTCTGTATCACAGTAAGAACAAATAGGGCGAGAGCACCAAATAATGAGATAACTGCCCAAGGATTACTAAAGTAATCACGATTCAACCTTGCGCGCCATTTGTTGCATCTAGTGTCATGGTGCTTCCTCATGGCATTGACGACATCCGCAAGGTAGAAATTATATGAAGTATAGCTAACATTCGTGCCAAGTTTGTTAAATAGAGTGGCAATTTCTTGGTTGTCCCCTAAGTCGCCGATAATGATTTCATGTTGTTGAAGCAATTCGACATCTGCTGCGGTATTGATGAGGGAATCCATAAGCACCATATAGGATGTAACACGGAACTTGGAATTCATTGAACATTGCTCGTAAGCGATGAGATTTCTCAAGAGCGAGTTGATGCCGTCCTCTATTCGAAGTTGTGGAATCTCCAACTTGCCGTTATGAAATGTAATGTCCAGGAAACTCTTGTATCTCTTTTTTCTGCCGAAGTGAATTCCAGCTTCATTGAATATTGTAGCACTGGGAATCCATGGTATGCCAGGGCCAAGGTAATCCTTCTCGGGGTTTGTTGTCGGATCAATGCAAGAAAGACAAAAATGAATTATGTGATGAAAAGTCTTTTTGTTGGAGGGAGGTTTCAAGTCACTTGAGATACGCATGCGGATCAACTCGACTGTTAGACTTCGAAAGCGATCGCCGTGAGGAAATGCATATTGGTACAAAGTTTCAAGAAGAAAAAAAGGAAGCTGGTTTTCGAGCATGAAGATATCTTGTAGTGCATTAAAATGAGTCCACCAGGTACTCTCTTCTGAAATCTCCATCCGGTGGGTCCACCCCATTATTGTAAGCATCAGAAAGCATCCGTCTAGCAGCATCATTTCCACAAAACTGTTGCTGCTCATCTTCACTTCCTCCGAATAGGCAACGCGTGCTTGCGTTTCCAGACCCTTGACCAGACCCACATAGTCCTTCATGACCATACCAGGGTTCTGCTCGAGGACAAACTTGAGGTACTTCCATTTAAGCCGATTCATAGCCTGTAGATGAGGTTTGTCGCGATGGTAGGGGCCGAGCGAGACGAGCAATGGCTCATAGGCTT
Organism: Zingiber officinale; assembly: GCF_018446385.1. NCBI lineage: Eukaryota > Viridiplantae > Streptophyta > Magnoliopsida > Zingiberales > Zingiberaceae > Zingiber > Zingiber officinale. The sequence continues at coordinate 133,204,268 of NC_055993.1, forward strand.
GGGGGTCGACACTTTTCAACATATCCGGGACTCTATATATTGTTGGCTCTCTGTTTCTGTCCCTAAATTTTGTGTCTGACACCTTCATCTCCAATGAGGCTACCCAGTCCATGTCCAGTGATGTCTCGATCCTCTCATCTTCTGTGTTTTTCATCTCGATTCCAAAGGATTTGCCCTTGAGGATTACAATGATTCAAGTAGCTATAAATGCAGCGATCTAACAGAGGAAGGAAATAGCAAACAAGGAAAGTAAATTATATAGCACAAAAGACTTCCCCTTAAGATTATAATGACAGAGGAAGGTAATAGCACAAAGGAAAGAAAATGGATCAGATGACTTATAATCAAGTAAAAAACCAACCTTAGAAAGCTTTCGTTAGGCTAAAGTAGCTCTATCTTTCAGCTCCCAACAATCTCAAGCATAATTGCTAGATTGCTTTATGGATTGATACTTTCTCACACAAAGCAAGGTCCTATTTATACGGGGATTGTACCACCTTTTGCCGAATACATATTCGAATATTGTATGACTTTTGCAGAATAATCGTTGAGATGATTATTATTTACATCAAAGCACGTGGCCCTTTTTTATTCGATGTAACGGATCCAAGTTTACTCTCCCTTTTATCCATTAAATAATTTTTATTCAAAACTACTTATTGACCAAATTTGTTTATGGATTGAATTCTAACTGCGTAGAGATTTTTTTTGTTTTTTGGGGTAGGACGCTAAATTTATAAATGTTGGTGTTTTGGATGAAGTTTTATAATTGCTCCTTAGTTTATTTTGATAATCGATAAAAAAAAATTTATAAATAAAATTGATAATCTCTAAAATTAATCGATTTGAAAAAATTAGATAATTATTATTTTTACGAAACATATCAATGTTTTATGATGGATCAAATTGATTTATGGATTGCTATTTTTTCACACCAAGTAGTTTCCCTATCAATCTGTCCCAGAATCAACACAGAAAAAATAAATTATAAATTACTATTTATCTTTATAATAGTGACTGTCACATAAAAAAAATTTATTTCTACTATATAAAAATTTAAATTTCAAATATCAAATTAACAGCACCGCATGTGCTATAACTATTAAACCCTCCAAACTTTCTCACGCCAAGCTATGCGGTTGAGATGCCCTTATTATTATTGACATGAAAGCGTAATAGCATATGCGTTCTGACACTTGATGGAACAAATAAAGTTTTAATATGTCCTCTTGTCCATCAAATAACTTTGATTCAAAACTACTTGATTGACCAAATACTTATTTATGGATTGCTATTTTCTCACACACAAAGCAAGTTCTATGTGAAGGCCGTTTAGATGATTATTATTTACATCAAAGCATGTGCATTGTGACAATTTTTTTTATTTGATGGAATAGATTAAAGTTTTACAAAGTCCTTTTGTCCATCAAATAATTCTGACTCGAAATTCTCACAAAAAACAATGTCCAATGCGAAAACTGTTGATATGATTATTATTGACATCAAAGCATGTGCATTCTACACTATACTTTTTTATTTGATGAAACAGATCAAAGTTTTACTCTGACATTTTGTCCATTAAACTAAAACAACCGTAAGTCATAAACTATGTTATTGCTTGATGGATTGCTACTTTCTCACACAACGAAAGATCCTGTGCCGAAGACTTTTGAGATGATTATTATTTACATCAAAGCATGTGCGCTATTTCTTACCTTAAACTTTTTACACAAATCAAGTTCAGAATATAATTGAAGGGGTTACATATAAAATAAAATAGACCTCTTCTTCAAGTGTGATTATGGTGACTTGAACGTGAGCTCTTTATCTCTTTTTTTTATAGACTTGAATGTAGAATCAAATTTGACATTAGAGTGGAATGAATAGCATTACAAGTTTTAAAAATTACTACAAGAAAATCATGCATTAACATGACTTTAGCGATGTATTATTTAAGCTGTCGTTAATAATCCATCACTATTAGTGGGGGCGGAACTATACTTAGACTAGGATAGACTCTAGCCCCATCCATTTTTTAAAAATTATAATTAAAATTTTATTTCAGTTCTATCGTCATTTTATTTCAGTTCATATCATCCATAGTAATTTTATTTCCGCCCTTAATTCTTTATATTGAATTATTGAAGGGTTGCTTATCAATAATTTTAATTAAACATAAATTTCTTCTTATTTACCGCTTCACCTCTCTACGTGTACTGCTCTATCTACCGCACGAGCAGTTGGTGTCGTGGCCTTCCTTGTCCCTCCTCGCAGGCATCTAGTTGCGACTTAACTAGCACAATCGCAGCAAACCTTCTCCTTATATATTAGCGCGCCCCCAGTCCTATCACCGCTACGTTCTCCCTTGACCATAACGACATCGCATTCATTGCTATCCCGTTGATAGTCTTGTCATCACTACTCTCCTTGCCACAAGCGATGTTGACTTTGCCCTGCCGTCACAACTCGGCCGTGACCACAATCGCTAGAACAACACCGTCGACGGTCAATCCTAGATAATTTTAAATCTTAGCTGGCCCTGTCCAAGTTTTACTCTATGCTTTTATCCATTAAATAATTTTGATTCAAAACTACTGATTGACCAAATTTGTTTATGGATTGAATTCCAACTGCGTAGAGATTTTTTTTAGGACGATAAATTTAAAAATGTTGGTGCTTGGGATGAGGTTTTATAAGTGTTTTTTCTTAAAATAGTACGAGGAAAATATTTACTTCAGTATATTAAAATTTGAACTCTAAATTTTAAATTGATAATACCACTAGCTATTAGATCATCCAAAGGCGACCGTACTTTCTCACATCAAGCCATGTCGTTGAGATGACCATTGTTATTTACATTGAAGCATAATAGCATATGCGTTCACACTACGGAGCAGATAGAGTTTTAATATGTACTCTTGTCCATCAAATAACTTTGATTAAGAGCTACTTGATTGATCCAATACTTATTTATGGATTGCTACTTTCTCACCTACAAAGTAAAAAAAAAAAAAAAAAATTAATAATTGATTATTTTTTAATCATCAATATGGTTTCATAAAATTTTTTCATCGATCACTCTGATAAATCGGGAAACATACGACGGCCAACTGAGAAGCTCAATATTTTTTTAATTATACTTTTCATCAAGAAATTTTTTTTTTATAAATACATCGTACATCATTCTTATTTATATCAAAGCATGTGCATTGTGACATTTTTTATTTTATGGAGTAGATTAAAGTTTTACTGTGTCCTGTTTGTCCATCAAATAATTCTGACTCGAAACTGGACAAATTGGGATCGCCACTTTCTCACAAAAAAACAATGACCAATGCGAAGACTGTTGATATGATCATTATTTACATCAAAGCATGTGCATTCTACACTAAACTTTTTTATTTCATGAAACAGATCAAAGTTTTACTCTGTCATTTTGTCCATTAAACTAAAACAACTCTAAATCATAAACTACGTGATTGCTTGATGGATTGCGACTTTCGCACACAAAGTAAGCTCCTGTGCGAAGACTTTTGAGATGATTATTAATTATTTACATCAAAGCATGTGCACTATTTCTTATCTTAAACCTTTTACACAAATCAAGTTCATAATATAATTGAAGAGGTTGCATACTTGCATATAAAATAAAATAGACCTCTTCAAATGCGATTGTGGTGACTGGAACGTGAGCTGTCTCTTTACGGTCAATTGGAATCCGGTCAGTTTGAATTTCTGCCCTGGATCATATCCCGTATGGCATCTAATCTCCTGATCCTCTTGTTTACCGGTCGTCCGATACCGTTTACATTGGATTTGCACTATGGGATCAATTTCCACATGACTTTTGGTCATCCGATACCGATATCTAATCACTTGGTATGAATCCTATGATAACCTATTCAAACAGATAATAGATATTCATTGTGCATCGGGCGACCGGACTTGCTACTTCAATCATCTAGAAAATTCAATTAACTAAAGCATTGCCTGAACCTTCCAACTCATTTGGCTACGCTTGAATCTGCCTAAGTTGAGTCTAACCTCGTCCCGAATAAAAATTACTCAATTCACCTCACTAGCTTACCTTGTGCAGATTTCATTCTACTTCTCGTCCTTTGGATACACTGATCTCTTTCTACTTATTTCCCATGTGTTTTTATCGTTCTACCGGAATACTCTTTTGTAGCTCTTTTTACCTCGGATACACTGAGTCAGTCGACTCCTTTCCCATGTCATCTTTCTCGTTCGCTTGTGTCTTCTTCTAAGATCTTGTTGTCTCCGATGCTCTTAATCCTTTTTGATTCCTCGGGTGTCCCATACTATCCTTCACCGTACTCTACCGGATCATGAGACATCGGGTACTTGTATTCTTCTAAGTACCTACACATTTAAACACATGCATCAATAATAATAGAAAAGCTTACCTTAAACAAAATTTGATCAAACATTCAAAACTACCGTGGTTCATACCACTTGGAGTTCTAGAGATCTGGGCCTCAACCACTAGAGTATTAACAAACTATTTTTTTTATTATTATGTTTGTCAAATTTTATTTAAGTTAGGTAAACCAAAATAAATTCAAACATAACATAGCAAAATGAAGACATAAAACTCTAATCCTAGGCTCCCCTACATTCAACCTTTCTCGATCAAAAATTAACCAAACTCTCAACTTTCTCCTCCTTTAACAATATCAAAAATATAGGGTCCAGAAATTAAAGATAATGTTTCTAAAATTTAATATTTTGACTTTGATTCTTGAATTCTGTTTATCCAAAATACGACTTTAAATGCATTAAAATGTCTATTAGAAATTATCTAGAAATCAAAAAACTGAAATTTTTTATGATTTCTGGTACACAATTTTTCCTTTCACTAAAAATTGATTCCGATTAAAAATTCATTTTCATGCATAGCATTTCTAAATGAGAGGCCTGACATTTTAGCTACTCTTCTGTGAGTGAGGTAGTTTTCGATTAGTTTCATGATGGAAAATTTTGTCAAACTGAAGAATCATAGTATATGCCTGATTGACTGTTTTGGCATATTCTTTATGTTTATTTCATAGAAGATTTGTTGATGAGTTGCAGTTCTGCTGCTACTTAACAATATCATTGGCTGGGAAAGTACCAGAAGAATTGGAGATGTGAGTTTCTCCCTTTGGAAGGAAGATGGGAGCTGAAGAAGATGGAAGGACAAACAGGAAGAAGAGAGGAAAAAGGATTTGTATATATCTTGGAGGAAGAGAAGAATATTAAGTGCGGTGAGAATCTAAAGAGATTAGTAGCAGTCGAGGGAGAGACGAAGGGAGTAGAATGAGGAAGTGGGAAGTTAAAACTGGAAATGAGAACAGGGAAAGATCAACAAGTGAAGTGAACAACAGAGGAGAAGAGGAGGAAGATCCAGAAAAGAGAGGAGGAGTAAGAAGACGAGGAAGGCTAAAAGGATGAAAAGTCAATCAATTAAATGTTATAACGGACACAAATGTTGAGAGAACTACCAGGATAGTGAGAGGCCAAAGAGAGAAACTGGGACGACATCGGATAGATCCATTGTTTCCACCTGACATCCTTGCTCAATACAATAGACTCACTTGAATAAGAATTAGGCCAAAGGAAGCATCCTAAACAGCACCAATTAATACCCATATTAACTATCTGTTCCCTAATGCTTCAAGTCATCAACCATAAATCTCTTCCATGCCTCAAGTTGCCAGCTGTATCAATCCTGTCCCACCATTGAATCAGCAGACATGGTAAGGATCCATATTTATACAATTTTTAACATTATATTATGCTGTCTGCCAAGGTCTAACACCATCCTAGCTCGATTTTTTCCATTTGGGCTTGAGATTGGTATTGGTGGTTTTCCTTGCCTTTTAACATTATTTTATTAATATGATTGGCACTAACGATGCAGTTACTGGAATTTTTGGAATTCCTTGGCATCCAAAATTGTATGCAGGTGTAACTTCTGCCTGTACTCTAATCAGATTATTCAAGTTTTATTCTCCTTGCCCTTGTTGGCAGCTATGGCAAGTTTTGTTAAAAGTTTGTGCCAAGAAATTAATCCATACACCATAATTTACAAGATGTTATATAATTACTGAAAACTTGTATAAAGAGGCTACATATTGTACTCAACAAACATAAAATTGTGTGATAAGGAAAAAGAAATATTGCATAAATAATAAACTGACATGATCTAAATTATATCTTTTTTTAAAAAAAATTGATTCATATATAGAATTTTGTAACAATTAAAGTCTTAAAAGTATCATGTTAGCTTATAATCATTTTCTCAATGGAATTGCTTGTTTTATATTCCCCTTTCCCTTTTTGAACTTGCATGTATGAACCCTCTTATTCTTCATTGCTAATTTCCAATTCCACCATTTTCTTTCCTGCTTGTGTAAAAATATATCTTTATGCTCTTGATTGTATCTATTGAAATAATTTAAATATAGGTTTGTTACATTAACGACTATGATGTCGGCCCCACAGATATGGAGGGAGGTACATGCAGGTACACAGGTGTTAGGCGCATGGTGGGATAAATCTCAGGTCATCAGTTCCTGAGTATCGACCCTTGATCATTACGCTAGAGATGTCATGCATCCACCGTCTGCGCTATGCCGTGGAGGCATATGTTGAAATAATTTAAGTTATGCCTTCCAGTAAGAAAATTTTCTGGACACTTTTTCCATATTTAGTTGGCTATTGTTTATCTTATAAAAATGAATCTTGGTTAATTTCATATCCTTGTCCAATGTTCAATGAGTTAGTGTTGGTTGCTACTCGGAAAACCTAAAGGTTCCACTGTACAAAATTTTTGTACAAAGGTCTGAACCTTTTACTAGCTACCATGTGTTCTTTTAAATTAAATTTTGGATCGCCTGCGGAACTTAACACGTTTGATCCAAAACTTAATCTATTTGTTCTTTTAGGTTTTGACTTGGATCTCCTGCGAAATTTTACACGTTTGATCCAAATTACCTAAGTTATTAATTCCATTAAATATTAATTTTCAAAATTGGTTCCCAGTACTAACGTGGCGAGGCACATGGCCTTCTTGGATATGGGAGCAACCACCACCGACTAGACAAAACCTTTTAAGGAAAGCTAATGTTTAATTTCCTAAAATAACTTTAGGTTAACCGAAAGGAACAATCAAATCACAAGGAAAAGAAAAAATAAAAGAACACAACATCGAAAAACACATTCGAAATACTAGAATCACATGCCTCTTGTATTTGATATTATTTCTAAAAATAACTAGTATGATGCGGAAAGGAAAAATTACTAGTTATACCTTTTAGAAAGACCTCTTGATCTTCTACCGTATTCCTCTTCTAACCTTGGAAGTTGTGTGGGCAACGATCTTCCAAGATGAGAAACCACCTAACCACCTTCTTCTCCTCCTTGCTAGGTTCGGCCAAAACAAAAGCTTCACCAAGGATGAAGAATAACACCAACCAACCTCCAAGGGATGCAAGCTTTCTCTCCTTCTTCTTCTTCTTCTCCAAGTAGTATCCGGCCACCACAAAGACTCCAAGCAAGAGATAGGTTTCGGCCACCACAAAGAGGAAGAGAGGGAGGGAGAATGGCCGGCCACAACACCAAGGAAAAGAGGGAGAAAATAATAGAAGTTGTAACCCATGAAGGCACCCCAACCCCTTCTTTTATATTCCTTGGCTTTGGCAAATAAGGAAATTTATTTATAATAAAATTTCCTTAACTTCCCTTGACAACAATTAATTAAGAAAAATTAAATAAAATTTTCTAATTAATTGTATGTGGCTGGCCACCTCATGTAGAGCAAATAAGATAACTTTTAATCAACAATTAAATCTTCCTTATTTGTCTTTGGAAATTTTAAAAAATAAAATTTCCCTTTAAAATCCCTTCATGGTTGATAAAAAGAAATTTCTATAATTTTAATTTTTCAACATGTGAATAATTTTCAAAGAGAAAAAATAAATATCTTTCCAATCTACAAATAAGGAAAGAGATCTAATCTCTTTCTTTAATCTTTTGTAGATCCTTTTAAGAGAGATATTTTAATTTTAATTCTCTTTAATAAATTATATCTTCCACATAATAAAAATTAAAAATTAAAATTCTTTTTAATTTAATGGGGGTCGGCCACCTAAGCTTGGGTTCAAGCTAGCTTGGCCGGCCCTAGCTTGAACCACAAGCTAGCTTGGCCGGCCCCTATATCATGGGTATGAAGGTGGGTATAGGTGGGTATAGTACTCTATAAATAAGAGGCTACGATAGGGACCGAGAGGAGGAATTGGTTTTGGTCTCCCGATAAAATTAAGCATCCCGTGTTCGCCCCGAACACACAACTTAATTTTATCAATAATAATTCATTCCACTAGAGAACTATTATTGAACTACCGCACCAATCCCAAATTACATTTTTGGGCTCCTTCTTATTATAAGTGTGTTAGTCTCCCTGTGTTTAAGATGTCAAATGTCCACTAATTAAGTGAGTTACTGACAACTCATTTAATTAATATCTTAATCCAAGAATAGTACCACTCAACCTTATCGTCATGTCGGACTAAGTCCACCTGCAGGGTTTAACATGACAATCCTTATGAGCTCATCTTGGGGACATTATCAACCTAGATTACTATGACACAGTTTCCTTCTATAATCAACAACACACACTATAAGCGATATAATTTCCCAACTTATCGGGCTTATTGATTTATCGAACTAAATCTCACCCATTGATAAATTAAAGAAATCAATATCAAATATATGTGCTTGTTATTATATTAGGATTAAGAGCACACACTTCCATAATAACTGAGGTCTTTGTTTCTTTATAAAGTCAGTATAAAAGAAACGACCTCAAATGGTCCTACTCAATACACTCTAAGTGTACTAGTGTAATTATATAGTTAAGATAAACTAATTCCTAATTACACTACGACCTTCCAATGGTTTGTTCCTTTCCATTTCGGTCGTGAGCTACTGTTTATAATTCATAAGGTACTGATAACATCATCTTCTGTATGTGACACCACATACTATGTTATCTACAATATAAATTAATTGAACAACTATAATCAAATGTAGATAATTTGACCAAATGTGATTCTTTATTCAAAATAAATGTTTACAGAAGCTTAGGCTTTCAGTATACACTCTAACAATCTCCCACTTATACTAATGACTAAGCTACCATATCTTCTGTCATACATCTGATTCTCATTCCCTCCACATGTCGATCGAAAGCTTTTGCCGGAAGGGCCTTAGTGAAAGGATCTGTCAGGTTATCTGCTGATGCAATCTTGGCGATGACAACTTCTCCTCACTTCACGATATCTCGTATCAGGTGGTACTTGCGCTCTATATGTTTACTTGCCTTATGGGCTCGTGGTTCCTTCGAGTTTGCAACTGCACCGCTATTATCATAATAAATTGTGATGATTTTGGGCAAACCAGGAATCACATCTAAGTCCATTAAAAAGTTCCTGAGCCATACTGCTTCTTTAGCCGCCTCAGAGGCTGCTACATACTCAGCTTCCATGGTTGAGTCCGAAACGCATTTCTGCTTAACACTCCTCCATGCAATGGCTCCACCTCCCAAAGTAAACACATAGCCTGATGTAGACTTACTGTTGTCCCTATCTGATTGGAAATCTGAATCCGTGTAACCCACAGGGAGCAAATCGTCTGCTTGGTTAACTAGCATATAATCTCTAGTCCTTCTCAGGTACTTTAATATATGCTTTACCGCAGCCCAATGTCCTTGTCCAGGGTTACTCTGATATCTACTAACCATGCCCACGGCAAAACAGATATCAGGTCTCGTACATAGCATTGCATACATTAGGCTTCCTACAGCCGAAGCATAAGGAACTGCTTTCATGTCCTCTATCTCCTTTGATGTCTTCGGAGACATCTCTTTAGATAGAGCTACTCCATGCCTAAAAGGTAAGAAACCTTTCTTGGAATCTTGCATGCTAAAACGAGCAAGGATTGTATCTATGTATGAAGCTTGGGACAGACACAATATTCTTTTCTTGCGATCCCTTATAACTTTGATCCCAAGAATGTGTGCACAATCTCCTAAGTCCTTCATATCAAATTGTTTTGACAACCATACCCTTACGTCCGATAATACCTTGACATTGTTGCCAATTAACAAAATATCATCTACGTATAGTACAAGAAATACCACCACGTTTCCGTTACACTTCTTGTATACACAAGACTCATCCGGACACTGAATAAATCCATATGACTGGATTACTTCATTAAACCGGATGTTCCAAGACCTTGAAGCTTGCTTTAGTCCATAAATAGACCGATTGAGCTTGCACACTAGATGCTCTTTGCCTTTTTCAATAAACCCTTCTGGTTGCTTCATATGAATGTTCTCTTCAAGACTTTCATTAAGGAAAGCTGTCTTGACATCCATTTGCCAAATCTCATAATCCATATGAGCAGCAATGGATAAGAGTATCTGGATAGACTTAAGCATGACTACCGGTGAAAAGGTTTTCTCATAGTCGATTCCCTCTTTCTGAGTGTACCCTTTCGCAACAAGCCTAGCTTTGAAGGTTTCTACCTTCCCATCTGTCCCTCTTTTCCTTTTGTAGATCCACTTGCATCCAACGGCTTTTACACCATCAGGTGGTTCTACAAGCTCCCAGACCTTATTAGAGTACATAGACTCTATTTCAGAATTCATTGTCTTTTGCCAAGATGCTGCATCTATATCTTGGAGTGCTTCGTCATATGTTCGGGGATCTGGTTCATGTTTACCCGGGATCAAGTCCGAAGACTCTCCCAAAAACATGAATCTTTCAGGCTGCCTTACAACCCTCCCACTACGACGAGGCACTGTTTGTGGTTGTGTATCATGTGTGCCACGTGTTGCAGTCTCTTGTGGTACTTCATCTTGTACTGTTGGTACTGAAGTAGATGTATCCTCTCTAAGTTCTTCTAAAACAACTTTGCTACTTGGCTTGTGATCCATTATATAGTCTTCTTCTAAAAACTGGGCATTGGTGCTAACAATGACCTTCTGGTCTTTAGGACTATAAAATAAACCACCTTTTGTTCCTTTGGGATACCCCACAAACACGCGAACTTCTGTACGAGATTCTAACTTATCAGCATCTGGTTTCAGCACATGTGCTGGACTACCCCAAATCCGAATATGTCTTAGACTGGGCTTTCGCCCATTCCACAATTCTGTGTAAGTAGAAGAAACTGATTTAGAAGGTAGTAAGTTCAGAATGTACACTGATGTATCCCCAAAATGAATTTTGTAATTCTGAGTAACTCATCATCGATCTAACCATCTCCATAAGAGTCCTATTCCTTCGTTCTGCCACACTATTCTGTTGGGGTGTACCAGGTGCAGACAGTTGAGATTGAATCCCGGCCTCTGATAAGTAATTCCTAAACTCTCCTAAGAGGTATTCGCCACCACGATCAGACCGTAGTGTCTTGATACTTTTACCTAGTCGTTTCTCCACATCAGCCTTGTATTCTTTGAACTTATCAAAGCACTCGGACTTGCGGCACATTAGGTAAATGTATCCGTATCTTGAATAATCATCTATGAAAGAGACAAAATATTCAAAACCACCTCTTGCCTGGACAGACATAGAACCACACAAATCAGAATGAACCAATTCTAACACTTCTTTGGCTCTATACCCCTTGGCCTTGAAAGACCTTTTGGTCATTTTACCTTCCAAGCAAGATTCACAAGTTGGAAAATTTTCCAACTCTAATGAACTCAAAAGTCCATCGGCTATAAGCCTCTGAATCCTACTTAAGTTAATATGACCAAGCCTGAGATGCCAAAGATATGTTTGGTTCATTTCCGAAGGTTCTTTTCTCTTATTAGAGTTAGAAGATGAGTTATAAATTTCCATGTTTTGCTTTGTGGGAGAAATTGGATTTAAAGTATACAAATGGTCAACTAATGCACCAGAACAGATAATCACTTTATTTCTCTTAATAACTACATCGTTACTAAAGGAAACTGAATATCCATCCAAAAATAGTTTAGAAACTGAAATTAAATTCTTTCTAAAACTGGGTACATAAAGATAATTTCTTAAAACCAAAGTTCTATTTCTATTAAAAGATAAGTAGACGTCTCCCACTGCAACAGCCGCCACCTTAGTAGCATTGCCCATGTAGACGGTAATTTCTCCTTCAGATAGTCGTCGGGTTTCCTGGAACCCCTGCACGGAATTGCAGACATGATCAGTGGCTCCCGTATCTACACACCAGGTGCTGGTAGATAACACCGCTAAACATGTTTCAACAACTAGAGCATGAGATATACCTTTGTTGTTTTGATTCCTACGAGGACAGTCCGCCTTCCAATGCCCTGACTGCTTGCAGATGAAGCACTTGCCCTTCGGCTTCTTCATTCCGGCTTTAGATCCTGTACTCTGAGATTTATTCACTTTCTTTGCTGGACCAACTTGTTTCTTCTTCTTCTTTCCTTTCGGTTTAGAAGTAAAACCATTTTCAGCATAGTGAATATGAGAATTATGACGAAACAAACCTTCTGCTGCCTGAAGTTCTATCAGTAGTTCCGCCAAAGAATATACCCTTTTGTTCATATTGTAATTCAGGCGGAATTGCTCAAAACTTCTAGGCAGTGTTTGGAGGATCATATCGATCTGGGTTTCCCCATCAATTTCTCCTCCAAGGATCTGTATTTCATTCAAATAAGCCATCATCTTTAGGATATGATCTCTCACAGGAGTACCCTCTTGCATGGTGGCTGTCATTATCTTTCTCATAACTTCTTGCCTAGAAGCCCGATCCTGATGACCAAAGAGTTCCTTGAGATTGTTCATAATATCATAGGCTGTTGGTAAATCTTGATGCTGATGTTGTAATACATTTGACATTGAAGCCAAAATGTAACACCGCGCCATCTCATCTACTTTTACCCATTTCCTATGATATTCAATCTCCTCTTGGATAGATTCACCAGTGAGTGCATCAGGACAAGGCTCAGTCAGTACAAACTTATAGCTTTCAGCAGTAAGAACAATGTCCAGGTTCCTTTTCCAATCTATGTAGTTAGGACCAGTAAGTCTATTTTGTTGTAGTATGATGGACAGTGGATTGAAAGTCATCCTAAGAATCACAAATAACTTTTGGTCAGAACTCTAAATTTAGAATAATATTGATTCCTCAAACAATACTATTTTAAATTAACCAACACCTCAAAACACCGCGAATATTGTATGCCACGATAATGTGGACGTATACAAATTCAGCATTTGTAAAAGGAGGGTTTTAACCCATTAATTTTATTATCTTGTCAACCTAACTTTTTGATAAATAAAATTAATAGTTGGTATCCTTTGGTCACACAAATAATAGCAGTGACTCCGATGGGGAGGATACTATTAGATGTGCCTAAGTATATACCATTATTTGACACTAAGTCCATTAATAAGATTGTGCTCCTTCCAATGGGGAAGATCACACGCTCTTAATTAATTTCCTATAGTCATCCTAAATGGAAGTTTGTTCTAGTGATCCATAAACAAGCTCATCCGATATGGAGGAAGGCACTCAGAGTCAACGCGCAAGCTTGTTTGCATCACTTACAAATCAGTAATGGAGATCGTGGAATTTATTTAAAATTCCTCTCCCACTTAATTATTTATAAATGAGGAATTTTAACTATGCTAGCCTACTAAACATGTACACTAACATGCACACACAGCACAATATAAAAGCAATAAATAGAAAATCTAATTTTCAACTATTATGGCTTTTATCTATGGTTGTCCTCCGTGTGTTGTCATCCCAAGCTGCTGTCATATTTGGCCACCGCTACCGGGTCTAGCTGTCGCATCCATCTTGCTCCTTGTTCCGCTGCCTCTGGTCCTCAAAAGGCTCCACGCCTTGCAAGATTCGATCCACGACATAAGTAGAATTTTACATTTTTCGATCCTATATTTCTCGAAGGAATGTACATGTAAACTAGATCGAACATAAAATAAAAATTTACATCCATCGATCCTATATTCCATAAAAGAAATGTACATGTATCTAGATAAAAAATAAAATTCTAATAAAACTAAATACAGCTCCTGCTGTATTTTATAATACAATCATGCACACACATATAATTGCCCTTGACAGGTCCAAGGGTCCAATCACACACATAAAAACTATAAGCCATAATAGTTGGATCTTGCATCCACAAAGTTAGCACATCCTACTATTAACCTGCCTAAATTATGTATGACATGTGCATAATTAAACTAATACCAAATACACAGAGGCAAAACCCTAGCTCTGATACCAATTGTTGGTTGCTACTCGGAAAACCTAAAGGTTCCACTGTACAAAATTTTTGTACAAAGGTCTGAACCTTTTACTAGCTACCATGTGTTCTTTTAAATTAAATTTTGGATCGCCTGCGGAACTTAACACGTTTGATCCAAAACTTAATCTATTTGTTCTTTTAGGTTTTGACTTGGATCTCCTGCGAAACTTTACACGTTTGATCCAAATCACCTAAGTTATTAATTCCATTAAATATTAATTTTCAAAATTGGTTCCCAGTACTGACGTGGCGAGGCACATGGCCTTCTTGGATATGGGAGCAACCACCACCGACTAGACAAAACCTTTTAAGGAAAGCTAATATTTAATTTCCTAAAATAACTTTAGGTTAACCGAAAGGAACAATCAAATCACAAGGAAAAGAAAAAACAAAAGAACACAACATCGAAAAACACATTCGAAATACTAGAATCACATGCCTCTTGTATTTGGTATTATTTCTAAAAATAACTAGTATGATGCGAAAAGGAAAAATTACTAGTTATACCTTTTAGAAAGACCTCTTGATCTTCTACCGTATTCCTCTTCTAACCTTGGACGTTGTGTGGGCAACGATCTTCCAAGATGAGAAACCACCTAACCACCTTCTTCTCCTCCTTGCTAGGTTCGGCCAAAACAAAAGCTTCACCAAGGATGAAGAATAACACCAACCAAGCTCCAAGGGATGCAAGTTTTCTCTCCTTCTTCTTCTTCTTCTCCAAGTAGTATCCGGCCACCACAAAGACTCCAAGCAAGAGATAGGTTTCGGCCACCACAAATAGGAAGAGAGGGAGGGAGAATGGTCGGCCACAACACCAAGGAAAAGAGGGAGAAAACAATAGAAGTTGTAACCCATGAAGGCACCCCAACCCCTTCTTTTATATTCCTTGGCTTTGGCAAATAAGGAAATTTATTTATAATAAAATTTCCTTAACTTCCCTTGACAACAATTAATTAAAATTTCCTAATTAATTGTATGTGGCCGGCCACCTCATGTAGAGCAAATAAGATACTTTTTAATCAACAATTAAATCTTCCTTATTTGTGTTTGGAAATTTTAAAAAATAAAATTTCCCTTTAAAATCCCTTCATGGTTGATAAAAAGAAATTTCTATAATTTTAATTTTTCAACATGTGAATAATTTTCAAAGAGAAAAAATAAATATCTTTCCAATCTACAAATAAGGAAAGAGATCTAATCTCTTTCTTTAATCTTTTGTAGATCCTTTTAAGAGAGATATTTTAATTTTAATTCTCTTTAATAAATTATATCTTCCACATAATAAAAATTAAAAATTAAAATTCTTTTTAATCTAATGGGGGCCGTCCACCTAAGCTTGGGTTCAAGCTAGGGCCGGCCACCCATGAATTAAGGCTTGGCCGGCCCTAGCTTGAACCACAAGCTAGCTTGGTCAGCCCCTTTATCATGGGTATGAAGGTGGGTATAGGTGGGTATAGTACTCTATAAATAAGAGGCTACGATAGGGACCGAGAGGAGGAATTGGTTTTGGTCTCCCGATAAAATTAAGCATCCCGTGTTCGCCTCGAACACACAACTTAATTTTATCAATAATAATTCATTCCACTAGAGAACTATTATTGAACTACCGCACCAATCCCAAATTACATTTTTGGGCTCCTTCTTATTATAAGTGTGTTAGTCTCCCTATGTTTAAGATGTCAAATGTCCACTAATTAAGTGAGTTACTGACAACTCATTTAATTAATATCTTAATCCAAGAATAGTACCACTCAATCTTATCGTCATGTCGGACTAAGTCCACCTGCAGGGTTTAACATGACAATCCTTATGAGCTCATCTTGGGGACATTATCAACCTAGATTACTATGACACAGTTTCCTTCTATAATCAACAACACACACTATAAGCGATATAATTTCCCAACTTATCGGGCTTATTGATTTATCGAACTAAATCTCACTCATTGATAAATTAAAGAAATAAATATCAAATATATGTGCTTGTTATTATATTAGGATTAAGAGCACACACTTCCATAATAACTGAGGTCTTTGTTTCTTTATAAAGTCAGTATAAAAGAAACGACCTCAAATGGTCCTACTCAATATACTCTAAGTGTACTAGTGTAATTATATAGTTAAGATAAACTAATTCCTAATTACACTACGACCTTCCAATGGTTTGTTCCTTTCCATTTCGGTCGTGAGCTACTGTTTATAATTCATAAGGTACTGATAACATCATCTTCTGTATGTGACACCACATACTATGTTATCTACAATATAAATTAATTGAACAACTACAATCAAATGTAGATAATTTGACCAAATGTGATTTTTTATTCAAAATAAATGTTTACAGAGTGGGTGACTACAGAAGCTTAGGCTTTCAGTATACACTCTAACAGTTAGATCTTCTAAACCATAAAAAAGTAAATCAGGTAATGAATTACTTATAATTGTGTTGGATCATGGTCGTGATCAGGTCGTAATTGATTATGATCTCTCCCTGGGTTCACTGTCCCCTCAGGTTATAGTTTGGGTCGGAGTGGGTGACTGGAGGTCGTCGATGGTGGGCAAGTGGTCAGGCAGCCTTGCACCAAGTGGGGGGTCGTCTCCGTGTGGCCTCTGATCACTCATCCCGACCCAAACTATAATCTGGAGGGAACGGTGAACCTAGGAAGGGATCGCAACCAATTACAATGGGATCACGGATACGATCCTACCGTAATTATAAGTGGTCCATCCCCTGGTCCACTTTTTTACGGACCAGGAGATCTGGACAACGAGTTAGACAAGGGTAACTGTGAGTTGATTAGATCTATAATTTTATAGGACCTTTTCATAGGCCCTCCTGGATATATATGAATGGAGAAGAGGTGGAAGAGGGAAGCTCCATTGTGAATGAGACTTTAGTCCCACATTGGGAGCTTCAAGGCATATTGGTTTGTTTATATTGATTCACATACATTGGTGATGTGAATAAATGCATGGGGAGAGGCTCTCTCTCACGCATGGGTGCACAGGGAGGGTGTGAATCCAAGGCCCAGATTGCATTCAACTAAGTTGACTCGTGTGCGAGCACGACCTACGCGTGTCGAATACAAGATCGGTAGTGGTGATGACGCAGGAATTCCGTTCTGTTTAAAATTCCCTGTACAAAAATTTACAAGAACAGAACTTTTCCTAACAACCCACATTTTCGATCAGACATGTGTTTGATCAATCAAGCAAGTTCTTGACGGATCAAAGCACACCTTGATCGAAGTACAAGATCGCTGGCCTCTTGTGTTGGTTTTCAAGATCGATACAAAGAACTAGTTGTACCTTTCTTCGTAGCTAAAGACCTCTTGATCTTCTGCTGTATTCCTCTCCTCTTCTTGTACGTCGTGTGGGTGACGATCTACCAAGACAACATCACCCTCCTTCTCTTCTCAATTTCCAAACCATCGGCTACAAAAGGAGGCTCTAAGATAGGGCACCTTCTTTTCTTCTTCTTCTTCTTCCTCTTCTTCAAGCCGTCGTCCACCAAGGAGTAGAAGAGGGGGACGCCGGTCTTAGAAAGGAGGGGGCCGCCAGCCCTAGCAACGAGAGGGGCCGTCGGCTTTTAGTAAGGGAGAAGGGGAGGGGCGCCGACCCTAGGTGAGGAGGAAAGGGAGGGGCGCCGACCACAAGGAGAAGAAGAGAGAAAAATAGGTTTTATGAGCCACCATCTACTCCTTTTTATAGGCTTGCCATCGGTTATAAAGAAAGAAAAATAACAAAATTCTGTTTGGAAAAAATCTCCCTTTCTATAACTAAGTTAAACCAAACCAAGTGAAACCAAACCGGATGGGTGGATGTGAGACTTTATATAGAGGCTACAATAGGGACCTAGAGGAGGAATTGGTTTAGGCCTCCTGATGGGCTTGGCTTCCTGTGTTCGGCCCGAACACCCAACCCAAGTCCATCAATAATAACTCATACCACTAAAGGATTATTATTGAACTATCGCACCAATCCCATATTACAATATAGACTCCTTCTTATCATGAGTGCGTTAATCTCCCCGTGTTTAAGATATCATATGTCCGTTAATTAATTGAGTTACTGACAACACAATTAATTAACATCTGATTCCAAGAGTAGTATCACTCAATTTTATTATTATGCCTGACTAAGTCTACCTGCAGGGTTTATATGATAATCCTTATGAGCTCCTTAAGGGGAGATCTGTTGGAGTGTATACTAAAAGCCTAGCTTTTGGTATAAACATTTATCTAGAAATAAGAATCACATTGGTCGAATGTCTACATTTATGATAAATGTAGTTGTTCAATTAATTTATATTGTAGATGACATGGTGTGTGGTGTCACACACAGAAGATTATGTTATCAGTAGCTTATAAATTATAAATAGTAGCTCACGACCATGATGGAAAGGAACAAACCATTGGAAGGTCGTAGTGTAATTAGGTATTAGTTTATCTTGACTATATAATTACACTAGTACACTCAGAGTGTATTGAGTAGGACCATTTGAGGTCGTTTCTTTTATACTGACTTTATAAAGAAACAAAGACCTCGGTTATTATGGAAGTGTGTGCTCTTAATCCTAATGTAATAACAAGCACATATATTTGATATTTATTTCTTTAATTTATCAATGGGTGAGATTTAGTTCGTTGAATCAATAAACCCGATAAGTTGGGAAATGGTATCACTTATAGTGTGTGTTGTTGATTATAGAAGGAAACTGTGTCCTAGAGATACTAGGTTGATAATGTCCTCAAGAGGAGCTCATAAAGATTGTCATGTTAAACCCTGCAGTGGACTTAGTCCGACATGATAATAAGGTTGAGTGGTACTACTCTTGGACTTAGATATTAATTAAATGAGTTGTCAATAACTCACTTAATTAGTGGACATTTGATATCTTAAACAGGAGACTAATACACTCATAATAAGAAGGAGCCCAAAATGTAATTTGGGATTGGTGCGGTAGTTCAATGATAATTCTCTAGTGGAATGAATTATCATTGATAAAATTAAGTTGTGTGTTGGCGAACACGGGATGCTTAATTTTATCGGAGACCAAAACCAATTCCTCCTCTCGGTCCCTATCGTAGCCTCTTATTTGTAGAAGTTTTATACCCACCTATACCCACCTTCTATACCCACTAATAAGGGTTGGCCAAGCTAGCTTGGGAACCAAGCTAGGGCCGGCCTAGGTATATTAGGCCCTAGCTTGAACCCAAGCTAGTGGGGCCGGCCAAATTAAATTAAAAAGGGATTTTAATTTTAGTTTTTATTATGTGGAAGAAATAATTTTTAAAGAGAATTAAAATTAAAATATCTCTCTTGTAAAAGATCTACAAAAGATTAAAGAAAGAGATTAGATCTCTTTCCTTATTTGTAGATTGATGAGTTATTTTATTTTCTCTTTAAAAATTATCCACATGTTGATAAAATTAAAATTATAGAAATTTCCTTTATCAACCATGAAGAGATTTTAAAGAGAAATTTTATTTTTTAAAATTTCCGGAAACAAATTAGGAAGTTTTAATTTGTTGATTAAAACTTGTCTAATTTATTTCCTCTAGAAGTGGCCGGCCATTAGAGATTAAATTGGGAAATTTTATTTAATTTTTCTCAATTAAATCATGTCAAGGAAATTAAGGAAATTTTATTGTAATTAAATTTCCTAATTTGCCTAGGCCAAGGAATATAAAAGAAGGGGTGAGGGTGCCTTCACAAGACACAACATCTATTATTCCTCTCCTTCTTTTGTTCCTTGGTGTGGCCGGCCAACCTCTCCCTCTCTTCCTCTTGTGGTGGCCGAACCCTACCCTTCTATTGGAGCTCTTGTGGTGGTCGGATACTACTCGGAGAAGAAGAAGAAGAAGGAGAGAAAGCTAGCATCTCTTGGAGCTTGGTTAGTATTTTGTTTTTCTTCCTTGGTGAAGCTTCCTCTTTGTTGGCCGAACCTAGCTAGGAGGAGAAGAAGGTGATTAGTGGTTTCTCGTCTCGGAAGATCGTTGCCCACACAACGTCCGAGGTTAGAAGAGGAATACAGTAGAAGATCAAGAGGTTTTTCTACAAGGTATAACTAGTAAATTTTATTTCCGCATCATGCTAGTTATTTATGGAAATAATACCAAATACAAGAGGCTTACGTTCTAGAATTTCGAATATGTTTTTTCGAAGTTGTGTTCTTTTGTTTCTTTCTTTTCCTTGTGATTTGATTGTTCTCTTTGGTTAACCTAAAGTTATTTTAGGAAATTAAATATTAGCTTTCTATTAAAGGTTTTGTCTAGTCGGTGGTGGTTGCTCCCATATCCAAGAAGGTCATGTGCCTCGCCATGTCAGTACTGGGAACCTTTTATGGAAATTAATATTTAATGGAATTAATAACTTAAGGAGACTTGGGTCGAACGTGTTAAGTTCCGCAGGAGATCCAAGTCAAAACCTAAAAGAACAAATAGATTAAGTTTTGGATCAAACGTGTTAAGTTCGCGATCCAAAATTTAATTTAAAAGAACACATGGTAGCTAGAAAAGGTTCAGACCTTTGTACAAAATTTTGTACAGTGGAACCTATAGGTTTTCCGAGTAGCAACCAACAATTGGTATCAGAGCTAGGGTTTTGCCTCTGTGTATTTGGTATTAGTTTAATTATGCACATGTCATACATAATTTAGGCAGGTTAATAGTAGGATGTGCTAACTTTGTGGATGCATGATCCAACTATTATGGCTTTTAGTTATTATGTGTGTGATTGGACCCTTGGACATGTCAAGGGCATTTATCTGTGTGTGCATGATTGTATTAAAATACAGCAGGAGCTGTATTTAGTTTTATTAGGATTTTATTTTTGATCTAGATACATGTACATTCCTTTTATGGAATATAGGATCAAAATGTAAAATTCTATGTATGTCGTGGATCGAATCTTGCAAAGCGTGGAACCTTCTAAGGACCAGAGGCGCAGCGGAACTAGTAGCAAGATGGATGCGACAGCTAGACCCGGTGGCGGTGGCCAAATATGGCAGCAGCTTGGGATGACAACACACGGAGGACAACTAGAGATAAAAGCCATAATAGTTGAAAATTAGATTTTCTATTTATTACTTTTATATTGTGCTGTGTGTGCATGTTAGTATACATGACTAGTAGGCTAGCATAGTTAAAATTCCTCGTTTATAAATAACTAAGTGGGAGAGGGATTTTTAAATAAATCCCATGGTCTCCATTACTGGTTTGTAAGTGATGCAAACAAGCTTGCTGGCTCGAGTGCCTTCCTCCATAACGGATGAGCTTGTTTGTGGATCACTAGAACACTTCCATTTTGGATGACTATAGGAAGTTAATTAAGAGCGTGTGATCTTCCCCAACGGAAGGGGCATAATCTTATTAATGGACTTAGTGTCAAGTAATGGTATACACTTAGACACATCTAATAGTATCCTCCCCATCGGTGTCACTGCTATTATTTGTGTGACCAAATGAAACCAACTATTAATTTGTCATAAAACTTGGTTGACAAGATAATAAAATTAAAGGGTTAAAACCCCTCTTACAAATGATTGATTTTGTATACGTCCACACTAACGTGGCATACAAAATTAACGGTGTTTGAGATAATTTTATTTGTCATAAAGATACGCTGACAAGATAGTTAATGGGTAAAACCCTCCTTTTACAAATGTTGAATTTGTATATGTCCACACTAACGTGGCATGCAAAATTCACGGTGTTTGAGGTGTTGGTGAATTTAAATAATATTGTTTGAGGAATCAATATTTTATTTTAAATTCAAAGAGTTTTGACCAAATATTTGATCAAAGACGGATCAACTATTAATTTTATTCATAAAGTAAAGTTGACGAGATAATAAAATTAATGAATAAAATCTCCTCTTCGATTTTGTATACACAAAATTCATGGAGATTTTAAGGAGTTGATCTTGACCAAATATTTTTGTGATTCTTAGGATGTTTGTCAATCCCTAGTAGTCATACTATAGAAAAGACTTATTAGTCCCAATTGTAATGATTGGAAATAGGACTTGGACATTAAGGTAGACTGTCTTCTTAGAACTAAGAACAATTTAGATGTATTTAATTCATTAGTTGAAACATGTCCAGTGGTGTTATCTACCAGAACCTGGAGTGTAGATACAAGATGCCATTAATCATGTCTGCAATTCATTGCAGGGTTCTAGGAAACCCGACAACTAAATGAAAGGTAAATCACCGTCCACATGGGCACTACTGTAAAAGTGGTAGCTGTTGCAGTGGGAGATGTTTATCCTTTGATAAGAATAAAATATGGATTTTAAGTAATTGTCTTTACGTACCAAGTTTAGAAAGAACCTGATTTCAGTTTCTAAACTATTATAGATATTGTGTCTATTTTGATAACAAAGTTGTTATCAAGAAAAATAGGAAAGTTATCTATTCTGGTATGATGGTTGACAATTTATAATCCAATAACTCCCACGATGCAACAAATGGAAATTAGTAACACATCTTCTAATTTTAAGAGAAAGCAACCTTCGGAAATGAACCAATTATATCTTTGGCATATAAAGCTAGGTTATACTTGAGTAGGATTCATTGGTAGCTGATGAACTTTTGGGTTCATTGGTAGTGGAAATCTTTCCAACCTGCGAGTCTTACTTGGAAGGAAAATAACCAAGAAGCTTTTAAGTCCAAGGGGTATGGAGTCAAAGATATGTTGAAATCGGTTCATTCTGATTTGTGTGATCCTATGACTATCCAGACAAGAGGTAGTATTGAATATTTTGTCTAATTTATAGACAACTATTCAAGATACAAATAAATTTACTTAATGTACCGTAAGACTAAGTACTTTGATTAGTTCAAAGAGTACAAGGTTGATGTGGAGGAATAAAGTAAAAAGTCACTATGGAAGATCGTAGTGGCAAGTACCTCTTGAGAGATTTTAGGAGTCACTTATCAGAAGTTGATTTCAATCCCAACTAACTGCATCTGGTACACCCCAACAGAATGGTGTAGTAGAAAGAAGGTAAAGAACTCTTATGGAATAATTAGATAGATGATGAGTTATTCAGAAAATTACCAAATTTGTTTTAAGGATAAACTCTGAAAATGAAAGTGAACATAGTGTCTTCCAAGTCATAACTCTCTACTCATATAGAATTGCTGAATAGGCGTAAGCCTATTTTGAAGCATATTCGGATTCAGGTAATCCAACATATATGTTAAAGAGAGATAATGATAAGTTGGATAGAGTTCACTTGTTTGTAAGTTATCCTAGATAAACAAAAGTAGGTTTATAGTCTTAAAATCAGAAGGTCATTGATAACATCAATGACTGATTTTTAGAAAAGGACTATATAATGAACCACGTGCTCATAAGTAAATTTGTTCTTAAGAAAATAATAAAAGACATGTCTAATCTAGTACCAACTGTACAAGATGAGATACCACAAGAAAACTGCAACACGTATCACAAATGATACACAATTGCAGAAAATGCCTTGTCGTAGTGGGAGGGTTGTTAAGCAACCTTAAAAGATTCATGTTTTGGGAGAGTTTTTGAACTCGATCCCTGAAGGACATGAACCTGATCTCCGGACATATGACGAAGCACTCCAAGATAAATATGAAGCATCTTGGCAAAGAGTAATGAATAATAGAATTAGAATATATGTATTCTAATAAATCTGGAAGCTTGTAGAACCACCAAGTGGTGTAAAAGCCTTTGGGTGTAAAAGGTCTATAATAGAAAAAGAGGGATAGACAGGAAGGTAGAAACCTTCAAAGCAAGGCTTGATGAAAAAGGAAACCTTTTTCACTGGTAGCCATGCTTAAGTCTATCCGGATTCTTTTATCTATTTGGCAAGTGGATGTCAAGACAGCATTCCTTAATAGAAGTCTTGAAGAAAGCATCCATATAAAGCAACCAGAAGGGTTCATTGCAAAGTGCTAAGAGCATCTTGTGTGCAAGCTCAATCAGTCTATGGACTGATACAAAGCTTCAAGGTCTTGGAACATCCAGTTTATCAAAGTAATCCACATCTATGGATTTATTGAGTAAACGGATAAAGTTTTGTGTATACAAAAGATGTGATGGAAACGTGGTGGTATTTCTTGTACTATACGTAGATAACATTTTGGTAGTTGGAAACAATATCAAAATGTTGTCAGAGAGGTATGGTTGTCCAAATAATTCGATATAAAGGACTTGGGAGAATGTATATATTTTTTAAGATCAAAGTAATAAGGGATCACAAGAAAAAATATATTTATTCCAAGCTTGATACATCGAAAAAATCCTTGCTCGTTTTAAGCATGCAAAACTCCTCAAAAGGTTTCTTACCTTTTAAGCATGGAGTGTCTTTATCTAAAGAGATGTCTCCGATGACATTAAAGGAGATTGAGGACATGTAGGCAGTTCTTTATGCTTCGGCAGTTAGACAACCTAATGTATGCTATGCACGAGATCAGAAATCTGTTTTGCTAAGAGCATAGTTAGCAAATATCAAAGTAACCCTAGACAAGGACATTGGACTGCAGTAAAGTATATATTAAAGTACCTTAGAGGCACTAAAGATTATATGCTGGCTTACAAGGCAGTTAATTTGGTTCCTATAGGTTGTATGGATTTTGACCTCCAATCGGATAGGGACAATAATAAGTCAACCTCAGGGTTTTTGTGTTTATTTTAGGAGGTAAAGTCATAACTATGGAAGAGTGATAAGCATAGGTGTTTTTCTGGACTCCACCATAGAAGCTTAGTATATGGCAAGCCTCTGAGGTAGCCATTAAAAGCTGTATGACTCAATAACCTCAAGATAGACTTAGATATGATTTCTGGTTTGTCCAAAGATTATTGCAATTTATTGTAATAATGTTGGTGCAATAGCAAACTCGAAGAAACCATAAGTCTATAAGGCAAGTAAACACAATAGAGCGCAAGTACCACCCAATACGAGAAATCGTATAAACGAGGAGAAGTTGTTGCCGCCTAGATTGCATCAGGTGATGACCTATTGATCCTTCCACTGAGGTCCTTAAGGCAAGAGCTTTTGATGGGCATGTTGAAGGGTTTAGAATCGGATGTATGGCGGCAGATATGACAGTTAGTCTTTTAGTATAAGTGGGAGATTGTTGGAGTGTATACTAAAAGCCTAGCTTTTGTAAACATTTAGCTAGAAATAAGACTCACATTGCTCGAATGTCTACATTTATGATAAATGTAGTTGTTCAATTAATTTATATTGTAGATGACATGGTGTGTGGTGTCACACACGGAAGATTATGTTCTTTATAAATTATAAACAGTAGCTCACGACCATGATGGAAAGGAACAAACCATTGGAAGGTCGTAGTGTAATTAGGTATTAGTTTATCTTGACTATATAATTACACTAGTACACTCTGAGTGTATTGAGTAGGACCATTTGAGGTCGTTTCTTTTATATTGACTTTATAAAGAAACAAGACCTCAGTTATTATGGAAGTGTGTGCTCTTAATCCTAATGTAATAACAAGCACATATATTTGATATTTATTTCTTTAATTTATCAATGGGTGAGATTTAGTTCGATAAATCAATAAACCCGATAAGTTGGGAAATGGTATCACTTATAGTGTGTGTTGTTGATTATAGAAGGAAACTGTGTCCTAGAGATACTAGGTTGATAATGTCCTCAAGAGGAGCTCATAAAGATTGTCATGTTAAACCCTGCAGGTGGACTTAGTCCGACATGATAATAAGGTTGAGTGGTACTACTCTTGGACTTAGATATTAATTAAATGAGTTGTCAGTAACTCACTTAATTAGTGGACATTTGATATCTTAAACACAGGGAGACTAACACACTCATAATAAGAAGGAGCCCAAAATGTAATTTGGGATTGGTGCGGTAGTTCAATGATAATTCTCTAGTGGAATGAATTATCATTGATAAAATTAAGTTGTGTGTTCGGGCAACACGGGATGCTTAATTTTATCGGAGACCAAAACCAATTCCTCCTCTCGGTCCCTATCGTAGCCTCTTATTTGTAGAAGTTTTATACCCACCTATACCCACCTTCTATACCCACTAATAAGGGGTCGGCCAAGCTAGCTTGGGAACCAAGCTAGGGCCGGCCTAGGTATATTGGGTGGCCCTAGCTTGAACCCAAGCTAGTGGGGCCGGCCAAATTAAATTAAAAATGGATTTTAATTTTAGTTTTTATTATGTGGAAGAAATAATTTTTAAAGAGAATTAAAATTAAAATATCTCTCTTGTAAAAGATCTACAAAGATTAAAGAAAGAGATTAGATCTCTTTCCTTATTTGTAGATTGATGAGTTATTTTATTTTCTCTTTAAAAATTATCCACATGTTGATAAAATTAAAATTATAGAAATTTCCTTTATCAACCATGAAGAGATTTTAAAGAGAAATTTTATTTTAAAATTTCCGAAACAAATTAGGAAGTTTTAATTTGTTGATTAAAACTTGTCTAATTTATTTCCTCTAGAAGTGGCCGCCATTAGAGATTAAATTGGAAATTTTATTTAATTTTTCTCAATTAAATCATGTCAAGGAAATTAAGGAAATTTTATTGTAATTAAATTTCCTAATTTGCCTAGGCCAAGGAATATAAAAGAAGGGGTGAGGGTGCCTTCACAAGACACAACATCTATTATTCCTCTCCTTCTTTTGTTCCTTGGTGTGGCCGGCCAACCTCTCCCTCTCTTCCTCTTGTGGTGGCCGAACCCTACCCTTCTATTGGAGCTCTTGTGGTGGCCGGATACTACTCGGAGAAGAAGAAGAAGAAGGAGAGAAAGCTAGCATCTCTTGGAGCTTGGTTAGTATTTTATTTTTCTTCCTTGGTGAAGCTTCCTCTTTGTTGGCCGAACCTAGCTAGGAGGAGAAGAAGGTGATTAGTGGTTTCTCGTCTCGGAAGATCGTTGCCCACACAACGTCCGAGGTTAGAAGAGGAATACAGTAGAAGATCAAGAGGTTTTTCTACAAGGTATAACTAGTAAATTTTATTTCCGCATCATGCTAGTTATTTATGGAAATAATACCAAATACAAGAGGCTTACGTTCTAGAATTTCGAATATGTTTTTTCGAAGTTGTGTTCTTTTGTTTCTTTCTTTTCCTTGTGATTTGATTGTTCTCTTTGGTTAACCTAAAGTTATTTTAGGAAATTAAATATTAGCTTTCTATTAAAGGTTTTGTCTAGTCGGTGGTGGTTGCTCCCATATCCAAGAAGGTCATGTGCCTCGCCACGTCAGTACTGGGAACCTTTTATGGAAATTAATATTTAATGGAATTAATAACTTAAGGAGACTTGGGTCGAACGTGTTAAGTTCCGCAGGAGATCCAAGTCAAAAACCTAAAAGAACAAATAGATTAAGTTTTGGATCAAACGTGTTAAGTTCCGCAGGCGATCCAAAATTTAATTTAAAAGAACACATGGTAGCTAGGAAAAGGTTCAGACCTTTGTACAAAATTTTTGTACAGTGGAACCTATAGGTTTTCCGAGTAGCAACCAACAACATCATCAACCTAAATAATTAGGACACAGTTTCCTTCTATAATCAACAACACACCATATAAACAGTATTATTTCCCAACTCATCGGGCCTATTGATTTAATAAATAAATCTCACCCATTGATAAGTCAAAGAAATAAATACTAAGTATACGTGCTTGTTATTATATAGGAATTAAGAGGACGCATATCCATAATAACAGAGGTTATGTTCTTTTATATAGTCAGTACAAATTGAATAACCTCAAACGGTCCTGCTCAATACAGACATAGTGTAGTAATGTAATTTTATAGTTAACAGACTAATACCAAATTATACTACAACCGTTCCAATGGTTTGTCTCAATCCATCTTAGTTGTGAGCCACTATTTATAATTTATAAGGAACCGATAACATGATCTTCTGTGTGGCACCACACATTATGTTATCTATAATATAAATTAAATGGATAACTGCATTGACATATATATATATATATATATATATATATATATATATATATATAAATGCAAACATTTAACCAAAGTGATTCTCATAAAATATTTCAAAATAGATGTTCATACAAAAGCTAGGCTTATAGTATACATCCCAACAATCTCCCACTTATACTAAAAGACTATGATGCATACATCTGATTCATATCCCCTCAACATGTCTATCAAAAGCTCTTGCCAGAAAGGTCTTAGTGAAGGGATCTACCAGGTTATCTATTGATATAATCTTGGCGACAACAACCTCTCCTCGTTTTACGATGTCTCGTATCAGGTGGTACTTGCGCTCAATGTGTTTGCTTGTCTTATGGGCTCGTGGTTCCTTCGAGTTTGCTACTACACCACTATTATCACAATAAATTATGATAATTTTAGGCAAACCAGGAATCACATCTAAGTCCATCAAGAATTTTCTGAGCCATACAGCTTCTTTGGCAGCCTCAGAGGCTGCCACATACTCAGCTTCCATGGTGGAGTCCGAAATGCATTTCTGCTTAACACTCCTCCATGTTATGGCTCCACCTCCCAAAGTAAACACATACCCCGAGGTTGATTTACTGCTGTCCCTATCTGATTGAAAGTCAGAATCCGTGTAATCCAAGGGGAACAAATCATCTGTCTGGTAAACTAACATATAATCTCTAGTCCTTCTTAGGTACTTCAATATATGCTTTACGGTAGTCCAATGTCCCTGTCCTGGATTACTTTGATATCTGCTAACCATGCCCATGGTAAAATAGATATCCGGTCTCGTGCATAACATCACATACATTAGGCTTCCTACAGCCGAAGCATAAGGAACATCCTTCATCTCCTCTATCTCCTTTGATGTCTTAGGACACATCTCTTTAGATAAAGGTACTTCATGCCGAAAAGGTAGAAAACCTTTCTTGAAGTTTTGCATGCTAAAATGAGCTAAGATAGTATCGATGTATGAAGTTTGGGATAAGCACATCATCCTTTTCTTGCGATCCCTTATTACTTTGATCCCAATAATATGTCCACATTCTCCCAAATTCTTCATATCAAACTGCTTGGATATCCATACCCTTACGTCTGACAACACTTTGACATTATTGCCAATGAGCAAAATGTCATCTATGTATAGTACAAGAAATACCACCATGTTTTCGTCATTTTTCTTGTATACACAAGACTCATTCGGACACTAAATGAATCCATAAGACTGGATCAATTCATCAAATCGGATGTTCCAAGATCTCGAAGCTTGCATAAGTCCATAAATAGATTGATTGAGCTTACATACAAGATGTTCTTTGCCCTTCACAATGGATCCCTCTAGTTGCTTCATATAGATATTTTCTTCAAGACTTTCATTAAGGAAAGCTGTCTTGACATCCATTTGTCAAACCTCATAATCCATATGAGTAGCAATAGCTAAAAGAATCCGGATAGACTTAAGCATGGCTACCGGCGAAAAAGTTTCCTCATAATTGATTCCCTCTTTCTGAGTATACCCCTTCTCAACAAGCCTAGCTTTAAAGGTTTCCACCTTTTCGTCTATTCCTCTTTTCCTTTTATAGACTCATTTACATCCAATAGCTTTTACACCATTTGGTGGTTCTACAAGCTCCCAGACTTGATTAAAATGCACAGATTCTATTTCAGAGTTCATTGCACTTTGCCAAGATGCTGCATCTTTATCTTGGAGTGCTTTATCATATGTCCAGGGATCAGCTTTATGTTCACCAGGGATCATGTTCGAAGACTCTCAAAAACATGAATCTTTTAGGTTGTTTAACAACCCTCCCACTATGACGAGACACTACCTGTAATTGTGCATCATTTGTGACACGTGTTGCAATTACTTGTGATATCTCATCTTGTACCATTGGTACTAAAGTAGAAGTGTCCTCTCTTATTTCCTCAAGAATAATTTTACTCATGGGTTTGTGGTTCATTACATAGTCCTCTTCTAAAAATCGGGCATTGGTGCTAACAATAAACTTCTGATCTTTAGGACTATAAAACAAACCACCTTTCGTTCCTCTAGGATATCCCATGAACAAGCAAACTTCTGTACGTGATTCCAACTTATCAGCGTCTCCCTTCAGCACATGTAATGGACTACCCCAAATCTGAATGTGTTTCAAACTAGGCTTACGCTCATTCCATAATTTTGTGGAAGTAGAGAATACTGACTTAGAAGGTACCAAGTTCAGAATGTACGCCGCTGTTTCTAGAGCATATTCCCAAAATGAATTTAGTAATTCTCAATAACTCATCATTGATCTAACCATTTCCATAAGAGTTCTATTCCTTCGTTCCGCCACACCATTCTGTTGGGGTGTACCAGGTGCAGACAATTGGGATTGAATCCCGACCTCTGATAAGTAACTCCTAAACTCTCCTAAGAGGTACTCTCCACCACGATCAGACCATAGTGTCTTGATACTTTTACCATGACATTTCTCCACATCATCCTTGTACTCTTTGAACATATCAAAGCACGCAGACTTGTGGCGCATCAAGTAAATGTACCAATATCTCAAATAATTTTCTATAAAAGAGACAAAATATTTGGAATCACCTCTTACCTGGATAGTCATAGGCCCACACAAATCAGAATGAACCAAGTCCAACTCTTCTTTGGCTATATACCCCTTTGCTTTAAAAGGCCTTTTGGTCATTTTTCCTTCCAAGCAATACTCGCAGGTCGGAAAGTTTTCCACTACCAATGAACCCAAAGGTCTATTGGCTATTAACTTTTGAATCCTACTCAAGTTAATATGACCCAACCTTAGATGCCAAAGATATGTTTGGTTCATTTTCAAATGTTGCTTTCTCTTATTAGAATTAGAAGATGTGTTATTAATTTTCATTTGTTGCATCGTGGGAGTTATTAGATTAAGAGTATACAAATTGTCAACCAAGGCACCAGAACAGATAACCACCCTTTTTTCTTGACAACCACTTTGTCATCAAAAGAAACAGAATATCCATCCATAAATAATTTAGAAACTGAAATCAAGTTCTTTCTAAAACATGGTACGTAAAGATAATTTTTCAAAATCAAAGTTTTATTCCTATCAAAAGATAGATAAACATCTCCCACTGCAACATCCACCACTCTAGTAGCATTGCTCATGTAGGCGGTGATCTCCCGTTCATGTAGTCGTCGGGTTTCCTGGAACCCCTGCAATGAATTACAGACATGATCAGTGACTCTCGTATATACACACCAGGTACTGGTAGATAACACCGCTAAACATGTTTCAACAACTAATGAATAAGATATACCTTTATTGTTCTCCTTTTTACGAGGACAGTCCACCTTCCAATGTCCAGACTTCTTGCATGTGAAGCACTTGCCTTTCGGCTTCTTCACACCTACTTGCGACCCAATCCCTAGAGGTCGAATCACTTTCTTTGCTGAACCAACTTGTTTCTTCTTTTTTTTTCCGCCTTTCGGCTTAGAGGCAGAAACATTTTCAGCAATGTGAACTTGAGAACTTTGACCAAATAGCCCTTCTGCTGCTTGGAGTTCTGTCAGAAGTTCCACCAACGAATAAACCCTTTTGTTCATGTTGTAATTCAAGCAGATCTGCTCACAACTTTTGGGCAGCGTTTGGAGAATGATATCGACCTGGGTTTCCCTATCAATTTCAGCTCCAAGGACTTCCATCTCATTTAAATGAGTCATCATCTTGAGGATATGATCCCTCACGGGTATCCCCTCAGTCATGGTGGTCGTCATTAAGTTTCTCATGGCCTCCTGCCTGGCAGCCCGATTCTGGTGTTCAAAGAGTTCCTTGAGATTGAGCATCATGTCATAGGCAGTGGGTAGGGCCTGATGCTGATGCTACAACATATTTGACATAGAAGCCAAAATGTAACACCGCGCCATCTCATCTGCTTTGACCCATTTCCTATGTCTCTCTACCTCCTCTTCACTAAAATCCTTATCAGGCACTCTAGGACAGACCTCAAAAAGTATGAACTTGTATTTTTCAGCAGTTAAGACAATGTCTAAGTTCCATTTCCAATCAATATAATTTGGACCAATAAGTTTGTTTTCTTTTAAAATAACAGCAAGAGGATTGAAAGCCATTTTAAAATCCTGAGAATCACAAAATAAAATATTTGGTCAAAACTTTAGAATTTAAAATAATATTGATTCCTCAAATAATATAATTTAAATTCACCAATACCTCAAAATACTGTGAATTTCGTATGCCACGATAATGTGAATGTATACTAATTCAAACATTTGTAAGAGGAGATTTTACCCATTAATTTTATTATCTTGTCAACCTAACTTTATGACAAATAAAATTAATAGTTGGTTCATCTTCGGTCACACAAATAATAATAGTGACTCCGATGGGGAAGATACTATTAAATGCGTCTAAGTATATACCATTACTTGATACTTAGTCCATTAATTAGAATTGTCTTCCTTCAGATGGAGAAGATCACACATAGCTAAATAATTTCCTATAATCATCCATAGAGGAAGTTTGATCTAGTGATCCGTAAACAAACTCATCCGATATGGAGGAAGACACTTAAAACCAACGCGCAAGTTTGAATGCATCACTTACAAACCAATAATGGAGACCATGAAATTTATTTAAATAATCTCTCTCCTACTTAGTTATTTAAATTGAGAAATTTTAACATGCACACACATCACAGCACATAAAACCATCATCACAGCACACATAAACAACATATAAAGGTAATAAATATGAAAATAATTTTTTTAACTATTATGGCTTCATCCAACGCTGCCCTCCAATATGTCACCAATGTATCAAGCCGTTGCGTCTATCTCACTTCCTTCTCCAGTCCTCAAAATAGCACCATGAATAGCAAGGATACAAGCCGCAACAAAAAGAAATAAAAATTTTATATTTATCTATCCTATATTCCACAAAGGAATTTACATGTAATCTAAATCGAATAAATATAAAAATAATATGACAACCGGTCGTATTTAATTATTACAATCATGCACACACAAACAACCTAGACATGCCCGAGGGTTCAAATCATACACAAACACACAAAGTCATAATAGTTGAATCTAGTATGTCTACAACCACAAAGTTAATCTTTCTAGCACATCCTTCTATTATCCTGCCTAAACTTATATATGGTCGTGATCAGGTCGTAATTGATTGTGATCTCTCCCTGGGTTCACTGTCCCCTTAGGTTATAGTTTGGGTCGGGATGGGTAGCTGGAGGCCGTCGACGGTGGGCAAGTTGTTAGTATTAGCCCTAGTACCAATTATGAGATGATTGTAAATGGTTCATTTTTGTATCATATATCATTATTAATAAAAAATAAAGTTGGTTATTATATTTATTTCAGTTCAGTGTTAATTGAATAAGTATAATAATATCCTTGGGTAGTAAGTTCTTATCTACAGTATATCAATTGGTTGAATTGATAGTAAGATATTGTAAAGAATACTACTCTTAACTGTTCCTAGTCGAGCATTAATATACAAGGACAATATTAATGCGTTGAGACTAGCATGTAGGTCAACAGATGACTTGATCTCACAAGTCATGGATATGAAATATCAAGTCGACACATGGGTATATATTAGAGAATATATACTGAATGACCCGCCATGAGAATGCTTCATGGATTGTTATATGAGTGTCATAAATATTCTCATGTGACTATTGGTATAAATAGTCCTTAGACCTGAAGTCGCTACAGTTCCCTACATAAGGAGTTGTGTACTTTGGTATTGGCAAACGTCACCTGTAACAAGGTGGACAATAAAATCGATCACTAGGTATGCAATGAATTATGCGGAGGGATGTGAGTAATGTACATGGGATCTATCCCTTCCATCTGACGGAAGCAATATCTGTGGGCCCCTTGATTAATAGGACATAAAGAAAGCATGATCATGCTCAAATGAGTCAATATGAGATATTAAACTTATTTGATTGAGTATGTCTACTTAGAGATCAAGAAACACAAAGGTTGATAAGAGGATAACACAGTCTATGGCTCATTGATCAAGGATAGAGGGACCAAATCATACAAGATAATACTCACGGACATGTTAGGTCGGATCTTGATCTTCTCATCACTTGGGTAGCAATGATGTCTTGCTAGATGTCACTCATTGCTTATTGATCCTGTCGGAACCAGGAGTCAACGGACACTGGGCACGTGGCGCTCCCTGCTGGATCCTCGAGCGCTCCGGCGAACCTGCAGTAAAACCGAGCCGGGAGGGGTGTCCCGACGACGGCCCTCCGACGCTCAAGTCAGGCGAGGAATAACGAATAGGTGGCCTCAAGATGAAGATTTGCATACCTCCGGTGAAGAAATGGAGACCTTATATAGACCTCTCGAAGAAGCCTGGGCGCGCCAATCAAAGCAACCACCTGCTTTTGACCATGCCCAGGTATGGATCTGTCAGAAGGACCATGCTCAGATATGGGTCTGTCAGAAAGACGTCCATGAGGCCATACTGCTACTGTATCAACATTTCCATGATGTGACGGCAAGATCCTCCATCGTGCACTCTTGTGTACGGCGTAATCATCAGACATGCCGTTATCGACATCCCATATCCTGAGCCAAACGAATAGGCCGCTCGGCTAACCTTTGTACCCTCGCCCTTATCCTGGCCGAACGGACCACCCGCTCGGCCCTTCGGTCCCAGCCGGGCAGACGCCCCGCTCGGCCCTTCGGTTCTCCCGCCTTGGCGTCGGAAACCCCAGCCCATGACTGGGTTATCTTTGGTTCCGCTCGGACCTATTCAGCTGCTTGGCGCGGCCATTAACCGCTTAGTCAGCCCTCCATCTGTCCTCAAGCTGAGACCCCTCAGGAAGTGGATCCCCCATTCTTACCGCCGGATCACTTGCCTTCCCTTCAAGTCTAGTCGAAGGAGGCAGTGAGTCCGACTGACTGGACTATGTGTCCGAGCGGGCGGTTGCCGCCTTTCCGTAGCTTATAATATTCCTGGGGTCGTTCGGCCCTTCTGCCAAATTCAGCCGCTCGGCTCTTCATTTTGGTTGTCTTGTCGCTCAATGTGGATATTTGCTTGTCTAAATCTTCTCGAAAATCACGCAAATCCTCTCCATTAAGTCGAAGCATGCGCGGTATGGGCGCATTAATTGTGCCTGGTGACAGAGCGCCACGTGGCTCTTCTCGCGTGGCGGTGATGATCCGTACGATGGGACGCCGGTTATTTCGAAACGGACGGTTAGATGATGACTTCGTCTTCCGTGACCTGCATCCGACGGACGAGGCCGACCAGCCTCGTTCGTATAAAGCCCTCGTCTTCGCCTTTTACGCCGCATTCTCTGTTTCATCGCGTATTCTTCGTCGAAGGTGCCCGCTGCTGCTGCATCATTCCGGCCGTCCCAGCTCTCGCCTCTTGGTGGTCTTCGGCTCTCTGGTGATCCTTTCTGTCTACCTTCCCTTAGTAAGCTTCTCCCTTCCTTTACAAGGCCTTCCCAACTTGTTCTGCCTCTTTTGTTCCCATTCCTTCGATTTCTCGCTATCTTTTTACTTCTTCGAGATGGCAAGCTCCTCCGAACCCGCTGTTGGTGTTCATGGCCCTTGGTACCTGACCATGGAGAGCCGATTTGATGAGGAGGGTGCTCGGTGCCTTGTTCGGATGTATGGGATTCCTGATAACCATGAAATAGTTATAGCCAACCCGACTGACCGGCCACATGACCCGCCGATCGGCACCATTTGTTTCTTTTTAGATCAATTCCAGGGCGGTCTTAGATTTCCTACCCATCCATTTATTTTGGAGGTTTGCAATTATTTCCGCATCCCGCTTGGCCAACTTGTGCCGAATTCTTTTAGGCTGCTGAGCGGGGTGGTCATCCTCTTTAAGCTGCACAGTATCCCTCTTGACCCCAAAATATTCCACTTCTTCTTCTACCCCAAACAATCCGAGCCGGGCACTTTTATCTTCCAAAGTAGAATAGGCTTTAAATTTTTTGATAATATGCCGACCTCCAACAAACACTGGAAGGAGTTTTTCTTCTATATCCGACTTCCCGAGCGGCCAGCATTCCGAACCAAATGGCAGACCGCTGTGCCGACTCAGCCGGAGCTCGGCAAGTTCAGAAGCAATCCAGCCTATCTTCATGCGGCGAACTGGTTGTCTTGTCAGCGGTACAAGATCGATCAGTTGCTTCTCAAGGGGGTGTTGTATATTTTCGGATTGTATCCCGTTCGGGCAAATCTCCCCTTCCGCATGAGTAAGGATTCTTTACTCTCTTAGTCTTTTTTTGTCTAATTGATTTTAATTTCTTTTACTACAGCTGAATTCATGTGGCGCTCCAAGGCTACCGCTCATTTGAAATTAAAGTCCGTGGAAATTGAAGCGGCCACCAAAAAAGAGCTCGCCGAGCGGGGTCTCATCCCCAGCCGCCCGGCAGATGCAGGAGAGGGGGGGGCGCAGTCCGCCCCTGAAACAGAAGCTGCCCCGTCCGCTTCAACGGAGGTTGAGGCGGATCCTGTTTCCTCAGCCCCCGCCGAGCTGGGCGGGGATCCACCATTGGAGGTTCAGCGGAAACGTCGAAGATACTCCAGCCTTCCGCCGACCCAAGAGGGGGAACCACAGGCGCCGATCGGCGTAACTTCGCCTGTTCGTACGCCATCACAGATCGGGACCCCTGTGGCTTCGCCCACCGCACAGCCCTCCGGCTCTCCTACCCGGACTCGTCGTCGCCTGCGACGGTTGGGCGAAACTTTCACCATAGGGGAGTCCTCGGGCCAGGCGGCTACAGCTGAAGAAGTGCCGTCCGGCCACCCGACCATCAAGACTACCCTCCGATTCCCATAGGAGGAATATTTACTGTCCGTCGATCGGCCATCGAGCCCCGTTCACGAAATAATCTTGACGGGTCCGCTCGCCAAGCTTTTTGAGGACGCGCAGATCCAAGTGGCCCTCATGACGCCCAAGCAGCTCGGCGACAACAACATGCAGCAGGCCACTCAGGTAAATTCATTTTTCTTCCTGTGCCATGCTACTGTTTGGTTCCTGATTTCCTTATTTCCTTTACAGCGCTGGGCTGAGCAAATCGCCACTAGCCATCGGCTAGCCGAGCTGGAGGAGCTCCTGGAAAAACTTCAAGTGTCGGGGGGTCCGTCGGCTGAGCGAGAGAAACAAGCCTTCGAGGCCGAACAAAAGAAGGCCGCCGACCTGGCTACAGAGGTGGCTCGGCTAGAGGGCCAAGTCAAGAAGCACGAAGCGGATGCTAAACGCGCTACTGCCCGGAAGAAGCGAGCGGTAGCTGATCTGGACAAGATGAAAGTAGATGTCCGTGCGCTAGATCAGCGATCCAAGGATCTGGAGGCCCAGCTGAACGCCGAGAGGGATGTCCGTTCGGCTGAACGCACAAAGGCTGAGGTGGACTTGAAAGCCCTCCAAGATTCCTTAACCGCCTCCCGGGCGGTGCTTAGAAAATATAAAGAGGGAGAGCCGAGTCGCTTGGCAGCAGCGCGCCAAGAATACCTCCGCTCGGAGAGGTTCGGCGTAAAATTCGATGGCAACGTCTCTTCTACTTTCGCCGAAGCGGTCAAGGTCACCATGACGTACTTGAAGAAGGGTGGCCACCTTCCTGAGGGCATGCATATTCCCGCCTCCGACCTGGCGGCCATGATTGATGATATCCCGGACGCCTTCTTTAATTTTGAAGACCTGGAGTGAGGCGAGTTCTTTCAAGTGCTTTCTGTATTTCATCCGCTCGGCGGATGCAACATTTTTTGTACGTGACGTTCGGCCTCCTTATGTTCCTTTGCTTGTATTTGTTTGCCCTTCATTGTCTCCTTTTAGTGTGTTGCTGCTTATTCGTAGAATCAGTTGGGCTCCCCATGTTTCCTACTAAACGACTGATCAGGTTAATCGGTAGACTCGTTTTCCTCGAAATCGTTTAACGCTTGGCTATACTGTTCGCATCCAGTGAATGCGAAGTATTAGCAAACCGATGGCCGATCGGACCTAATTAATTTAGTACTTGCGAACGCTCGTTATTTGGCGTCCTTAGTTCCGTCCAAGTTCACAGTCGAGAGTTCGGCACTCGATCTTTGATGGAGTTCGACGGCGCGGATATTTAGAGCCGATCGGCGCGGCTCTCGATTTTTAACGACGGAGCTCGTCGACCTTTCGCTCGGACATTTATAGCCAACGACGCGGCTCTCGATTTTTAACGACGGAGCTCGTCGACCTTTCGCTCGGACATTTATAGCCGATCGGCGCGGCTCTCGATTTTTAACGACGGAGCTCGTCGGCGCGGATCTTTATAGCCGATCGGCGCGGCTCTCGATTTTTAACAACGGTGCTCGTCGGCGCGGATGTTTATAGCCGATCGGCGCGACTCTCGATTTTTAATGACGGAGCTCGTCGGCGCGGATGTTTATAGCCGATCGGCGCGGCTCTCGATTTTTAACGACAGTGCTCGTCGGCGCGGATGTTTATAGCCGATCGGCGCGGCTCTCGATTTTTAACGACGGTGCTCGTCGGCGCGGATGTTTATAGTCGATCGGCGCGGCTCTCGATTTTTAACGACGGTGCTCATCGGCGCGGATGTTTATAACCGATCGGCGCGGCTCTCGATTTTTAACGACGGTGCTCGTCGGCGCGGATGTTTATAGCCGATCGGCGCGGCTCTCGATTTTTAACGACGGTGCTCGTCGGCTCTGGCTAATTTTGACGCTTCCATTCGGCGAAGCTTTTTGCCCTCCTTTTTATCACTTTTGGTTCCTTTCACCCAGCTTGGATAACGTGCTCTTGGCCGAATGGCTCAGGGTCTGCTTCGTGGAGCATTTTGGCTAGGATAATATACCTCCATCCGAATGGTACGGGGCCTTCAATTTTAGAGCGCTTGGCCCGACCCATTTACCTCCGGCCGAGCGGCTCGGGGCCTGCGTTCTTTTGTTGGCGATGCCTTATTTGTTCTCTTGATTTTTTGTTTCTGCATTTCAAGCATTCAGTCGAAAAAAGTACACAAGATGATTTACATAGGCACACCTTTCACCCTGCCCGGTAAGGCTGGAGGTGGTTCGCGCTCCACGGCCTATCTAGCTGCCGACCTTCCTCATCCTCCAAATAATACGCTCCCGAGCGGAGCTTCTCGATGATTTTGAAGGGACCTGCCCACGGAGCTTCAAGCTTGCCGACTTCGCCGACCGGCTTGACTTTCTTCCAAACAAGATCGCCAACCTGGAATGACCTGGGAATGACGCGCCGGTTGTAGTTTTGCTTCATCCGTTGACGGTATGCCATCAGCCGAACGGACGCCTTTGCCCTCTCCTCATCTACCAAATCCAGCTCCATGTTTCTCCGTTCGGCGTTGTCATCATCGTAGCTCTGGACCCGGGCGGACTCAACGCCGACTTCAACCGGAATGACGGCCTCGCCGCCATATACCAAATGGAACGGTGTGACTCCTGTCCCTTCTTTTGGCGTCGTTCGGATGGCCCACAAGACGCTCGACACTTTACTCCATCTGTATATTGATGGAGTGTAGCTGTGTTATCAAACTTACCCAGATGATCATCCGGGTCCGTTGTTCCGTTGTACTCGCCGATCGTCGGAGGCACGTAGTGCTTGGGTAGAGGGTCTCGTAGAATAGCCTCCGAGAATTGGCGATTGATCCGCTCGGGAGATGAGTCCGCCCGGGGAGCTTTCCCTTTTCTGTCATCCCGCCTTGGCATTTCGTCTGAAGAAGAGCCTCTATCTCTTCGAGCTGGTGCGGCTTCAGGGGTGCGAAATAAGGCCCGGTGGAATGCGACGGTGGCCTGAGGTGCTTCCGCTCGGCCACCCGACGCAGATGTTGCTTGTTGCTCCGGCCGCTCGGCCGCTGCTTTCTGTTTTTGCTCCACAAGTTTGGCGGCCCTCATCTCGACCAGAGCGTCGAGTTCTTCTGTTGAAAGCGCCACCGTGTGTAGTCGTCCAGCCTCGTCCATCGTTCCCGTTCGAATGCAGGAGCGTTCCCACAGACGGCGCCAATTTGATCCTGTCCGAACCAGGAGTCAACGGACACTGGGCACGTGGCGCTCCCTGCTGGATCCTCGAGCGCTCCGGCGAGCCGGGAGGGGTGTCCCGGCGACGGCCCTCCGACGCTCAAGTCAGGCGAGGAATAACGAATAGGTGGCCTCAAGATGAAGATTTGCATACCTCCGGTGAAGAAATGGAGACCTTATATAGACCTCTCGAAGAAGCCTGGGCGCGCCAATCAAAGCAACCACCTGCTTTTGACCATGCCCAGGTATGGATCTGTCAGAAGGACCATGCTCAGATATGGGTCTGTCAGAAAGACGTCCATGAGGCCATACTGCTACTGTATCAACCTTTCCATGATGTGACGGCAAGATCCTCCATCGTGCACTCTTGTGTACGGCATAATCATCAGACATGCCGTTATCGACATCCCATATCCTGAGCCAAACGAATAGGCCGCTCGGCTAACCTTTGTACCCTCGCCCTTATCCTGGCCGAACGGACCACCCGCTCGGCCCTTCGGTCCCAGCCGGGCAGACGCCCCGCTCGGCCCTTCGGTTCTCCCGCCTTGGCGTCGGAAACCCCAGCCCATGACTGGGTTATCTTTGGTTCTGCTCGGACCTATTCAGCTGCTTGGCGCGGCCATTAACCGCTTAGTCAGCCCTCCATCTGTCCTCAAGCTGAGACCCCTCAGGAAGTGGATCCCCCATTCTTACCGCCGGATCACTTATGTATCTAAATGTTGATTTGGGTACTTTGCCAACGTTGCGAGAACCTATTGGGTCACACACAAAGAACAAGTAGATTTAGAGATGAGTTCATATGATGAATCATTGGATTAAGTATAATTTGAATTGGACTTATTGAGTTGGACTCAATTGGATCTAATTGTTAGATTAAATCCAATTCAAACTAGACTCAATAAGTCAATTTGAATTAATGAAATAGTGATTCATTAAATTTGAATTGCATGAGGATTAATTGAGTAAGACTCGATTAAATTAGACTTGAGTTAGACTCAAGTGAATTAGACTTGAGTTAGACTCAAGTGAGGAGACTTGAGTTAGACTCAAGTGAGGATTAATGAGACATTCATTGAATTTCAAAATTCAATGATACATTTGATTCAATTTTCGAAATTGAAATGAGGAGTTATTTGAAATGAGGAGTTACAAGTTTGTGGTCCTTTTAATGGAGTGTAAATGCTTATTAAGGCTATTAATGTTAATTAAGTGTTTTCATTG
The DNA here is from genome assembly GCF_018446385.1 of Zingiber officinale. Classification (NCBI taxonomy): domain Eukaryota; kingdom Viridiplantae; phylum Streptophyta; class Magnoliopsida; order Zingiberales; family Zingiberaceae; genus Zingiber; species Zingiber officinale. The sequence continues at coordinate 133,245,817 of NC_055993.1, forward strand.
GATGAAAATACTTAAGAGTTTTTCTCTTCATTTTGGCTTACTTCTTACTCTCATTGCTCCTCTCCTCTCTTGGCCGAAATCCACTCCATAGGTTGCTAGCACAACCTTTCTCCATTTTGTGAGTTTGTGAGACAAACGAACGCTTGTTCGTGTGGATACCGTAGAGGCGCAAACGTGAGATCGTGTTGTGATCTGAGTTATCAGGAGTCCGTGAGCACACACCAAAGGTATAATCTCTCATGTTAGAAAACTTAGTATATGTAGGAATTTTTCTTTCCCTTCGCATGGATCTTCTGGAGGAAATATGTTTTTCCGTTGCGCGTTTACGTGTTTAGCAACATATTTCCTTACACAAGTGGCTAGGCAGCCTAGCGCCAAGCGAGGGGCAGTCTTCGTGTGGCCTCTGATCACCCGTCCTGACCCAAACTATAATATGGAGGGGACGGTGAACCTAGGAAGGGATCACAACCAATTACGACCGGATCACGGATACAATCCTATCATAATTATAAGTGGTCCATCCCTTGGTCCACTTTTTTATGGACCAGGAGATCTGGACAACAAGTTAGACTAGGGTAGCTGTGAGTTAATTAGATCTATAATTTTATAGGACCTTTTCATAGGCCCTATTGGATATATGTAAATGGAGAAGAGGTGGAAGAGGGAAGCTCCATTGTGAATAAGACTTTAGTCTCACATTGGGAGCTTCAAGGCATATTGGTTTGTTTATATTGATTCACATACATTGGTGATGTGAATAAATGCATGGGGAGAGGCTCTCTCTCATGCATGGGTGCACAGGGAGGGTGCGAATCCAGGGCCCAGATTGCATTCAACTAAGTTGACTCGTGTGCGAGCACGACCTACGCAAGTCGAATGCAGGGCCGATAGTGGAACAACCAATGTTTTGCTACGTAAACATTTTTGCTATTTGTGTAATAGATGCATTAAAGCAAGATTAATGTAGAATCAAAATAGCCGAAAGAAACGCTGACGTTTCGCAACTCGGGGCGTAATGATCATTAATCGATCATTAACATTGTTGTTCATCTGAGATCCTATATAAGAAGGTTGCGATTATAGGTGGAGGCACGAAAATACACACAAACAAAAGCTCTCCACCTTCATTCCCCTTCTCCTCTGTCGTGCAACTCCTGCTCGGCGAACTACCTGTGATAGCAGCCGGGTACCACTCAGTTCACCGTGACCGTCAGTGCTTGGTGTGCGTCATAGTTAACCATTGTATCTTAGGAAATAGACTCGTGTGTGAGCACGACCTGTGCGCTCCGAATGTAGGACCGGTCGGGGCAAAATTTGCCCAAGTGGAACAACCAACGTTTTGCCACATAACCCTTTCTGTTGCTTGTGTAACAGATGCATTAAAGCAAGATTAATGCATAATCAAAACGGCTGAAAGAAACACTGGCATTTCACAGCTCAGTGTGTAATGATCATTAATCGATCATTAACATTGTCGTTCATCTGAACTCCTATATAAGAAGGTTGCGATCATAGGTGGAGGCACGGAAATACACACAAGTAGAAACTCTCCACCTTCGTTCCCCTCCTTCTATGTCATGCAACTCCTGCTCGGCAGAGTACCCGTGATAGCAGTCGGGTACCACTCAGTTCGCCGTGACCGCCAGTACTTGGTGCGCGTCATGGTTAACGGTTGTATCCTGGGAAACAGACAACCCGAGAAAACTTCAAAGCATAGCCGGAGGTGGGTGAATATGTTTCAAGGAAACTACGACTCTTACAGGCCTCGATCCATTCGCCCGTGTGGATTCTTCGGCTGCACGGTTTCTTTGGTCGCTTAGCCTGTCTGCTCGCCTAACCGGCAACTCGCTCACTTGCTCGGAGTCCTCAAACCCGCTCGACGTCTTTGTCTGATCGTACATTTGCTCGGTCGGATGTTTGGCCTTTTCGCTTGACTGCTCACTTACTCGGCAGCAAGTTCCGCTCAGCTGCTCACTTACTCGGCAGCAAGTCTTCTCGGCAGCAAGTTTCGCTCGGTCGCTCGGTTTCTCACTCACTCGGAAGCAAGTTCCACTCGGCCGCTCAGTTGTTCACTCGCTTGGCAGCAAGCTCGCTCGGCATATCTACCCGGTTGTCCTCCAATTCACTCAGCCTTTTTGCCCGGCTGCTCAGCTCCTCACTCGCGCGCCCGCAAGCTTGCTCGGCTTCTCTATCCGGCCAGCCACAAGCTTACTGGAGAACTGTTTGCTTGCTCGATCAATTCACCCCGCCGATCTCTCTCCTCGCTCGGCCGCCCGTCCGCTCATTCGGCCGCTCAGTCTCTCTGCTCGCCCGACCGATTGTAAGACCGCTCGGTCTCTTGGCTATACGCCCATTCGGTCGCACACTCTCTCGGCTACTACGACCCACCAGCCTCAATCTCGCTCAGGAGCTCGCCCGCCCAGTTGCTCACTCGCTCAGCCGAACGTCCACTCGTCTTGATAGCTCGCTTGGCCGTTATGCAGTCTGGGTGCAAAGAAGAAGCAGAAACCAGCCCTTGCTAGCAACCTAAGATTATCCGCTCAGGTCATCTCAACAGATAAGTGGAATTTATTTTGATAAATTTAAATTCAGCTAATTCCCAAATATTGCAGGCAACCTATTGTTTTGTCCAACAGACCCTAGTATCATTAGATGGAGGAATTAATATCCATAAGTAACTTATGGCGACCTTGACATGCTAAATAATTTTTTTAGTGTTGTTTTGATGTTGGGTCTATTTTTTTCACATAGTTAAGGAGTTTGCCTCCATGCACGGAGTGTATCTGCTTCTCTACTAATGGAGATCTTTCTCAAATTAGGGATCATGCTCCACCAAGATGGGGCAATTCTGAATGATCATACTCCGATTCTCCTAGTCTTTGCAAGGTATTAACATCATGTTGTGTACACACTCGTGTTTAACACTTCTTCAGTGTACCACACCACCCACAGTTCTAAATCAAGAAGTCGCAATCCTGTAAGGTAAAATGTTTTCACATTTGTACTTTCACCATTCAATTTTGTCCATGTTGGCATAAAGAAAATGACAGTATCTTTGACATGTTAGGCCGCAGAGACGGATATGGGTTGTACTGGGCTCTAGCCTAGCCCTATTTCCAAGCCATTATTTATTTATTATTAATATTTTTTTTAAAAAAAGTTTTAGGTTTCTTTCTTTCCGTATCAGAGTCATGGTCTAGATCAGATGTAATGTGGAACAAAATTATGGGTGGGTCTGGAGTAGGTCAGGTTGACCGGATGCTCAAGGGGAGGTCCGGAGCGGATCAGATGCTTATGGGGAGGTCCGAAGCGGATCGGATGCTCACGGGGAGGCCCGAAGCATGTCAAGAGTGACTAGATGCTCGCGGGGGGCCCAGACCATGAGAGTAATTGTGGTCCTTCGTTTGAGGTTCAATCAAAGCCCCACATTGGAAAGAGATGGTGAAGATTATGGGTTTAAAAGGATGTATGATATCTTCATTGACATGAGGGCTTTTGGAGAGAGCCCAAGAGCAAAGTCATGAAGACCTAGGCCCAAAGTGGACAATATCATGCCAATATCATTCTGTATTTTCAGGAAAGATTGTGTGTTCCTAAATCACATTCCGTGAAGGAAGACCTACTCCAGGAGACACACTAGTCCAGATTTGCGATTCATCCTAGTGGTACACACATGTATAGGGATCTGAGACGTTCATATTGGTGGGTTGTCATGAAGAAAGATATTACGGATTTCATTGCGCAATGTCTTGTGTGTCAGCAAGTGAAGGCCGAACATTAGAGGCCAACTGGTTTGCTCCAGAAGATATAGATACCAGAATGGAAATGGGAGCTTATCACGATGGTTTTCGTTGTGGAGATGCCTAGGACACGGAGAGCGCATAATACGATTTGGGTAATCATTGATCGATTAACGAAATCTGCTCATTTCCTACCAATACATAGGTCAGATTCATTGGATCGACTAGCAAAATGCTCCAAAAGATACAGATACCAGAATGGAAATGGGAGCTTATCACGATGGTTTTCATTGTGGGGTTGCCTAGGACACAGAGAGCGCATGATACGATTTGGGTAATCATTGATCGGTTAACGAAATCTGCTCATTTCCTACCAATACGTAGGTCAGATTCATTGGATCGACTAGCAGAATTGTATTGTAGCGAGATTATCAGACTTCACGGTGTACGTCTAAGTATTATTTTGGATAGGGATCCACGGTTTACTTCACGGTTCGGGCAGAGTCTATAGCAGGCTATGGGTACAGATTTACAATTTAGTACGACTTTCCACCCCCAGACAGATGGTCAGTTAGAGTGTACCATACAGACGTTAGAGGACCTACTGAGATCATGTGTTATGGACTTCGGAGATAGTTGGGAGGATCATTTATACCTAATAGAATTCACCTATAACAACAGTTATCATTCAGCGATACAGATGTCACCTTATGAGGCGTTGTATGGCAGAGCATGTAGATCTCCCACCTTATGGGAAGAAGTTGGGGAATCGCATATCTTGGGGCCATAGAGCATTCAGTGTGATGCAGAGATGGTTTGTACTATCAGGTGCAGGATGTCAGAAGTTCAGGATCAACAGAAAAGTTATGCGGAGACGGAGACCTTTGGGGTGCATTTGGTTGGAGGTTATCAACGAAAACCCTGTTTGGTTTAGATAATCGATGATTCCCGATTAATGTTCCATGCTTGACACATCAGTAAAAGGGGCATGCAACCAGGAATCGGAAAATCTTGGAAAATTGAGGTTTTTCTTGATTCTCGGGTTAATGAAATTTTTTTACCAAAAATACCCTCTGATAAGAAAAAAATATGAAAAAAAGAAAAATATAAAGAAAAAAATAAAAAAATAAAAAGACGTAAACTAATAAAAAATAAAAAAGACGTAAAAAATAAAAAAAAAAGACAAAAAAGAAAAAAAGAAAAAGGAAAAAATAAGTATAAAAAAACACATAAAAACGTGGAAAAAAACATAAAAACGAAAAGTAAAAAACACAAAAATATATATATATATATATAAAAAGAAAGAAAAAGAAACATAAAAAAAGAAAAAAGAAAAAAGAAAAACGTGAAAAAAAAAGTGAAAAAAATATAAAATGATTGTTTTTTTATGGAGGATAATACAGTAAAATATAAATTAACTTATTCATTCAAATCTTTAAATAAATAAATTTTAGTTACATTACCTAGATTGAACCACATAATATTTGATTATTTTTTATTCCTTCTAATCTTAGTTATGTGATTATCTAGTAATCATATAATCAAGATTATATATGATAATTTGAACCAAACACACTGATCCTGTCCGAATCAGGAGTCAACGGACGCTGGGAACGTGGCGCTCCCTGCTGGATCCTCGAGTGCTCCGGCGAACCTGCAACAAAACCAAGCCGGGAGGGGTGTCCCGGCGACGGCCCTCCGACGCTCAAGTCAGGCGAGGAATAACAAAGGAAGTGGCTTCAGAGATCTAGATGCCCGTACCTCCGGTGAAGAAATGGGGGCATTATATAGACCTATTGAAGAAGCCTGAGCACGCCAATCGAAGCAATCACCTGCTTTCGATCATGCCCAGGTATGGGTCTGTCAGAAGGACATCCCTAAGGCCATACCGTTACTGTATCCACCTCTCCATGATGTGACGGCGAGATCCTCCATCGTGCGATCTTGTGTACGGCCTAATCATCAGACATGCTTCTGCTGATATCCCATATCCCGAGCCGAGCGCATAGGCCGCTCGGCCACCTTTGTACCCTCGCCCTTATCTTCGGCCCTTCGATCCAGCCGAGCGGGTACGGCACCCGCTCGGCCCTTCGATCCTCCTGCCTTGGCGTCAGAAACCCAAGCCCATGGATGAGTTATCTCTAGCTCCGCTCGAACCATTACCCGCTTGGCCAGCCCTCCATCCGTCCTTAGGCTGGGACCCTTCAGAAGGTGGGCCCCCCATTCTTACCGCCGGATCACTTGCCTCTCTTTCAAGTCTAGTCGAAGGAGGCAGTGAGTCCGACTGACTGGACTATGTGTCCGAACGGAGCGGTCGTCGCCTTACCGTCGCTTATAATATCCCTTGAGCCGTTCAGCCCTTACGCCACATTCAGCCGCTCGGCTCTTTGTTTTGGATGTCTTGGCGTTCAACGTGGATGTTCGCTTGTCTAAATCTTCTCGAACATCGCGCAAATCCTTTTCATTAAGTCGAAGCATGCGCGGTATGGGCACATTAATTGCACCTGGTGACAGAGCGCCACGTGGCTCTTCTCGCGTGGCGGTGATGATCCATACGATGGGACGCCGGTTATTTCGAAACGGACGGTTAGATGATGACTTCGTCTTCCGTGACCTGCATCCGACGGACGAGGCCGACCAGCCTCGTTCGTATAAAGCCCTCGTCTTCGCCTTTTACGCCGCATTCTCTGTTTCATCGCGTATTCTCCGTCGAAGGTGCCCGCTGCTGCTGCATCATTCCGGCTGTCCCAGCTCTCGCCTCTTGGTGGTCTTCGACTCTCTGGTGATCCTTTCTGTCCATCTTCCCTCAGTAAGCTTCTCCCTTCCTTTCGGCCTTTCCCTTTCGCGGGGAACTCCTTTCGTCTCCTTGCTTGCGAACTTTCATCGGTCCTCTGTTTCCGAGTGTCTTTCGGCTTCCTTCTTTCCTCTTCTTGGGGCTTTAGTCATGGCGAGCACTTCCGCCCCCGCCGTTGATGTTCACAGTCCCTGGTATGTGACCATGGAGAGTAGATTTGACGAGGAGAGCGCTCGGCGTCTTGTTCGGACGTATGGGATCCCTGATGACCATGAAATAATTATAGCCGACCCGACCGACCGGCCACATGACCCGCCGATCGGCACCATTTGTTTCTTTTTAGACCAATTCCAGGGCGGCCTTAGGTTTCCTACCCATCCATTTATTTTGGAGGTTTGTAATTATTTCCGCATCCCGCTCGGCCAGCTGGTGCCGAATTCTTTTAGGCTGCTGAGCGGGGTGGTTGTCCTCTTTAAGCTGCACAGTATCCCTCTTGACCCCAAAATATTCCACTTCTTCTTCTACCCCAAACAATCCGAGTTGGGCACTTTTATCTTCCAAAGTAGAATAGGCTTCAGATTTTTTGATAACATGCTGACCTCCAACAAGCACTGGAAGGAGTTTTTCTTCTACATACGACTTCCCGAGCGGCCAGCATTCAGAACCAAATGGCAGACTGCTGTGCCTACCCAGCCGGAGCTCGGCAAATTCAGAAGCGATCCGGCCTATCTTCATGCGGCTAACTGCTTGTCCGGTCAGCGGTACAAGATCGACCAGTTGCTTCTCAAGGGGGTGTTGTACATTTTTGGGTTGTCTCCCGTTCGGGCCAATCTTCCCTACCGCATGAGTAAGGACTCTTTACTCCCTTCGCCTTTTTTGTCTAACTGATTTTAATTTCTTCACTGCAGCTGAAGTCATGTGGCGCTCCAAGGCTACTGATCATCTGAAGTTGAAAACCGTGGAAATTGAGGCGGCCACCAAAAGAGAACTCGCCGAACGGGGTCTCATTCCCAGCTGCTCGGCAGATGCAGGAGAGGGGGGGGCGCAGTCCGCCCCTGAAACAGAAGCTGCCCCATCCGCTTCAACGGAGGTTGAGGCGGATCCTGTTTCCTCGGCCCCCGCCGAGTTGGGCGTCCCCTAGGTCGGGGATCCACCACTGGAGGTTCGGCGAAAACGTCGAAGAGACTCCAGCCTTCCGCCGTCTCAAGAGGGGGAACTACAAGCGCCGATCGGCGTAACTTCGCCTGATCGCACGCCATCTCAGATCGGGACCCCTGTGGCTTCGCCCACCGCACAGCCCTCCGGCTCTCCTCCCCGGACTCGTCGCCGCTTACGTCGGTTGGGCGAAACTTCCACCATAGGGGAGTCCTCGCGTCAGGCGACCGCGACTGAAGAAGCGCCGGCCGGCCATCCGACCATCAAGACTACCCTCCGATTCCCATCGGAGGAATATTTACTGTCCGCCGATCGGCCATCGAGCCCCGTTCACGAAATAACCTTGACGGGTCCGCTCGCCAAGCTTTTTGAGGACGCGCAGATTCAAGTGACCCTCATGACGCCCAAGCAGCTCGGCGACAACAACATGCAGCAGGGCACTCAGGTAAATTCATTTTTCTTCCCGCACCATGCTACTGTTTGGTTCCTGATTTCATTATTTCCCTTACAACGTTGGGCTGAGCAAATCGCCACTAGCCATCGGCTAGCCGAGCTGGAGGAGCTCCTGGAAAAACTCCAAGTGTCGGGAGGTCCGTCGACTGAGCGAGAGAAACAAGCCTTCGAGGCCGAACAGAAGAAGGCTGCCGACCTGGCTACAGAGGTGGCTCGGCTAGAGGGCCAAGTCAAGAAGCGCGAAGCGGATGCCAAACGCGCTACTGCCCGGAAGAAGCGAGCGGTAGCTGATTTGGACAAGATGAAAGTAGATGTCCGTGCGCTAGATCAGCGATCCAAGGATCTGGAGGCCCAGCTGAACGCCGAGCGAGAGGACCATTCGGCAGAACGCACAAAGGCCGAGGTGGACTTGAAGGCAGTCCAAGATACCTTAACCGCTTCCCGAGCGGCACTCAAAAAATATAAGGAGGGAGAGCCGAACCGCCTAGCAGCAGTGCGCCAAGAATACCTCCGCTCGGAGCGGTTCGGCGCAAAATTCGGTGGCAACGTCTCCTCAACTTTCGCCGAGGCGGTCAAGGTCACCATGGTGTACTTGAAGAAAAGGGGGCACCTTCCTGCTGACCTAAGCATTCCCCCTTCGGATCTGGCTGTTATGATAGACGACATCCCGGACGCCTTTTTTAACTTTGAAGACCCCGAGTGAGGAGTGTTGCCTGTCTTGTTTTTGTGTTTTTCATGTCCAGTACAACTCTTTGTACTTGCCGTTTCGGCATGCTTTCCCTCTAATGCAATTTATCTTTGCTTGCGTCTTCCTGGTTATTACTCATAATATTCTTCTGTTTGCTTAACGCTTATGCTCCGAGTCATTCATGCTCCAAGTGTTCTTTGTCAAGCGGCTGTTTAACTTAACCCATTAAAGAAAGTCCGAGCGGGAGGGCCTACTTGCTTGTATCTGGCAAGTTTTGAAAGACTAACATCTGCTCCCCGAGTGGGCCTAAATGTTTTGGTACCTTTGGTTTCCGCGGTTTCTTACTCTTGTACTCGTTCGTCCGCCCGGGGTATTTATAGTCGCCGGACCGACTCTCTATCTTTAACGACGGAGCTCGTCGGCGCGGATATTTATAGCCGGTCGGCGCGGCTCTCGATCTTTAACGACGGAGCTCGTCGGCGCGGATATTTATAGTCGGTCGGCGCATCTCTCGATCTTTAGGGTTTATAGGCGCGGCTCTCGATCTTTAACGACGGAGCTCGTCGGCGCGGATATTTATAGCCGGTCGGGGCGGCTCTCGATCTTTAACGACGGAGCTCGTCGGCGCGGATATTTATAGTCGGTCGGCGCGGCTCTCGATCTTTAACGACGGAGCTCGTCGGCGCGGATATTTATAGCCGGTCGGCGCGGCTCTCGATCTTTAACGACGGAGCTCGTCGGCGCGGATATTTATAGCCGGTCGGCGCGGCTCTCGATCTTTAACGACGGAGCTCGTCGGTCTTCCGCTCGGGGATTTATAGACGCCGGCTCGTCTCCCGGTTTCCCGGCCGGAGGGTTTATAGACGCCGGACCGTCTCTCGATCTTTAACGACGGAGCTCGTCGGCGCGGATATTTATAGCCGGTCGGCGCGGATATTTATAGCCGGTCGGCGTGGCTCTCGATCTTTAACGACGGAGCTCGTCGGTCTTCTGCTCGGGGATTTATAGACGCCGGCTCGTCTCCCGGTTTCCCGGCCGGAGGGTTTATAGACGCCGGACCGTCTCTCGATCTTTAACGACGGAGCTCGTCGGCGCGGATATTTATAGCCGGTCGGCGCGGCTCTCGATCTTTAACGACGGAGCTCGTCGGCGCGGATATTTATAGTCGGTCGGCGCGGCTCTCGATCTTTAACGACTGAGCTCGTCGGCGCGGATATTTATAGCCGGTCGGCGCGGCTCTCGATCTTTAACGACGGAGCTCGTCGGCCTTCCAAGGCTAACTCCTTACCGGGCCGAACGGCCTTGGCCTTCGTTCGAGCGCGTGGCTCGTTCAATATACCTCCGGCCGAACGGCTCGGGGCCTTCGGATAACCAACCGTTCGGCTATGAACATAGAATGCCTTGGGAATAATTTACTTCCTGCGATAAAAGGAGTACAGCTATTTTGAATTCACACAAAATAGAGCAAAGCGCACCTCTCACCCAGCTCTATAGGGCTGAAGGTGATTGGCATTCCATGGCCGGTCTAGCATACGACCTTCCGCATCCTTGAGGTAATAAGCGCCCGAACGGAGCTTCTCGACCACTTCAAAGGGTCCTGCCCAGGGAGCTTCCAACTTGCCGACATCCCCAACCGGCTTAACTTTCTTCCAAACCAGGTCGCCTACTTGAAAGGCCCTAGGGATCACGCGTCGGTTGTAGTTCTGCTTCATACGCTGCCGGTACGCCATCAGCCGGACGGACGCTTTAGCTCTTTCCTCTTCGACCAAGTCTAGCTCCACGCTCCTCCATTCGGCGTTATCTTCATCGTAGTTTTGCACCCGGACGGACTCCACCCCAACTTCAATCGGGATGACTGCTTCGCCTCCATATACCAAGTGAAAGGGAGTAACGCCCGTTCCCTCCTTTGGTGTCGTGCAGAGAGCCCATAAGACGCCCGGCAGCTCGTCTACCCAGCTACCTCCTTCATGGTCAAGCCGAGCCCGTAAAATTCTGAGAATTTCCCGGTTTGTTACCTCGGCTTGACCGTTACTCTGGGGATATGCCACCGATGTGAAGTGCTGCTCGATGTCATAACTGTCGCACCACTCTTCGAGCAACTTCCCCGTGAATTGACGTCCGTTGTCAGAGACGAGTCGTCTTGGGATGCCAAAGCGGCATATGATATTTTGCCATATGAACTTTTTGACCATCTGCTCGGATATTTTTGCAAGTGGCTCAGTTTCCACCCATTTTGAGAAGTAATCGACCGCCACCAATAAGAACTTCCGCTGCCCGGTAGCCATGGGGAAGGGTCCCACGATGTCCATCCCCCATTGGTCGAACGGGCACGCCACAGTTGATGCTTTCATCTCTTCTGCCGGTCGGTGGGACATGCTGTGATACTTCTGACAGGATAGACAATTTGCAACGGTCTGGGCAGCATCCTTTTGAAGTGTTGGCCAAAAATACCCGGCTAGCAAAATCTTCCTGGTCAATGACCTTCCTCCTGGATGTCCACCGCACGAACCTTGGTGCACTTCTCGAAGGATGTACTCGGCATCTTCCCAGCTGACGCATTTTAGGAGCGGACGGGAGAAGGCCTTCTTGTAGAGTTGATCTCCTACGAGGGTGAACCGACTAGCCCTTCTCTTCAGTAAGTGAGCTTCTTCCCGGTCGGATGGGATAGCTCCCGAGCGCAAAAACTCCACAATAGTTGTCCTCCAGTCGCTCGGGTATGTGATGCCCTCCATCCGATCGACATGTGCCACTAAAGATACTTGCTCGATCGGCTTCTGAGAGCCGACCGGGGATAACGCACTTGCCAGCTTGGCCAATTCGTCCGCCACTTGATTCTCCGCCCGGGGGATCTTCTGAATAACCACCTCCCTGAAGTTGAGTTTAAGTTTTTCAATAGCTTCCACGTAGAGCTTGAGCCTTGCACTATTTATCTCGAACATCCCCGAGATTTGCTGAGCAGCCAACTGGGAATCTGAATAGAGGATGACTCGGTCGGCTCCAACGTGCCGAGCGGCCTGTAATCCAGCAATAAGGGCTTCATATTCTGCTTCGTTGTTGGTCGCTCGATAATCTAGCCGGACGGAGAGCTGCATCCGCTCTCCTTGAGGGGACAGCAATACTATGCCAATTCCGCTTCCGTGTCTAGTGGACGATCCATCCACGAACACTTTCCACACAGCTTCGGGTTCCGGGTTCTGCACTTCTGTCACGAAATCGGCTAAGGCTTGTGCTTTGATAGCCGAGCGGGGTTGATATTGGATATCAAATTCGCTTAGCTCGGTTGTCCATTTGATGAGCCGTCCGGAACTCCTGGAAGCTAGTGATAGAGCCGTCCGGCAGTCTCCGAAACCACCCATGTGCAGATTCCGATAGAGTGGTGAGAAATACCCGGCACTTTACGCCATCGGAGTACTGATGCAAGGTGGCGATGCTGTCGAACTTCCCCAAATGATCGTCGGGGTCGGTCATTCCATTGTAAGCTCCGATCGGCGGTGGTGTATAATATTTTGGTAGCGGATCCCGATGTATGGCTTCAGAGAATTGTCGGTGAACCTGCTCGAGTGGCGCGTCCGCTCGGGGAGCTTTACCCTTTCTATGATCCCGAACGGGAGGCTCATCGAACGAAGATCCTTGCTCCCCGTGGGCGGGCGAGGTTTCTGGGGGAGTACGGAAGAGAGCCCGAGGGAACCCTCCTGTTGAAACATATTCCGGGCGGTCTGCTGAAGCTGAGGTTGTTTGCTGTTGCGCTCGCTCAGCTTGTGCTTTCTCCTTTTGCTGCTCCACTATCTTGGCTGCCCTCGCCTCGACTATAGCGTCAAACTCCTCTTGTGAGAGTGCCACGGTGTGTAGTCTTCCAGCCTCGTCCATTGCCTCTGCTCGGATGCAGGTGCGTTCCCACAGACGGCGCCAAATTGATCCTGTCCGAATCAGGAGTCAACGGACGCTGGGGACGTGGCGCTCCCTGCTGGATCCTCGAGTGCTCCGGCGAACCTGCAACAAAACCGAGTCGGGAGGGGTGTCCCGGCGACGGCCCTCCGACGCTCAAGTCAGGCGAGGAATAACAAAGGAAGTGGCTTCAGAGATCTAGATGCCCGTACCTCCGGTGAAGAAATGGGGGCCTTATATAGACCTATTGAAGAAGCCTGAGCACGCCAATCGAAGCGATCACCTGCTTTCGATCATGCCCAGGTATGGGTCTGTCAGAAGGACATCCCTAAGGCCATACCGTTACTGTATCCACCTCTCCATGATGTGACGGCGAGATCCTCCATCGTGCGATCTTGTGTACGGCCTAATCATCAGACATGCTTCTGCTGATATCCCATATCCCGAGCCGAGCGCATAGGCCGCTCGGCCACCTTTGTACCCTCGCCCTTATCTTGGCCGAACGGACAACCCGCTCGGCCCTTTGGTCCCAGCCGAGCGGACTCCCGCTCGGCCCTTCGATCCTCCTGCCTTGGCGTCGGAAACCCAAGCCCATGGATGGGTTATCTCTAGCTCCGCTCGAACCATTACCCGCTTGGCCAGCCCTCCATCCGTCCTTAGGCTGGGACCCTTCAGAAGGTGGGCCCCCCATTCTTACCGCCGGATCACACACCTTTAGAATTTTCCACAGATATCATGTATTCTTACTGGTGTTCCCTACTAAAGGTGTTAAAAGGTTTGGGTTGAAGGATAAATTAGCTCCTCGTTATGTTGGGCCCTTCCAAATTCTCAAGAGGATAGGTGAGATAACGTATCAGCTGGCGCTACCACCATCACTCACTGGGGTGCATGATGTGTTCTATGCGTCTATGTTGAGGAGGTACGTATCGTACCCTTCGCATATTCTCGCAGATGTATTGGTTGCACTTCAACCAGACGTATCTTATGAGGAGATTCCTATACGGATTTTGGACCGCAACGAGCGCCAATTGCATAACAAGACGATCTGACTAGTAAAGGTCAGATGACAGCACTATTCGGATGAGGAAGCCACTTGAGAATTGGAAGATAAGATCCGGGTTCGATACCCGCACTTGTTTATCGAAAGTGTGTAAAGTTTATTTCAATAACTAGAATGAGTTTATATATTACTTCTTACTTTTAGTGAGTAGTCGTAACTTTAGAGACTAAATTTTTATTAGTAGAGGAGAATGTGACACATATAAATTTATTAATAAATATTATCTTAGAATAATTTATGAAATTTTAAAGATTTTTTAGATTTTTTTTTTATTTAAATAGATGTCGTATGAGCCGATTAAAACCTACGTAGCTATAAAGAGCTCACCTCTCACGGAAACCCAAAACCCGATTTATTTTCTTCTTCCCTCTCACGCGAGTAATCCATCGACGACAGAGCTCTTCCTCCTTCTCCGATCTCTCCCTCACCGACGTCATCTGGGGAATCGCCGCCAGATATCGACGGTACCGGCGTTGTCCAGGCCATCACTGCTGAGCGGTCAGGCGTTTCTTGTTCGCGATCGTCGGCGGTTCGGCATCCTAGGGCACCGCCGTGTGCTTGACTCGTGTCGTCCCCAGCAGAGGCGTTCTTCTTGTCGACGTGTTCTTAGAGTAGCGATCTGTACCATCACCGAGAAGCGATCAATCTAGGTATGCTTCGTCTGAATTTATAGCTAGCTTAATCTTTTTTTTTCTTTATTTTTTTTTCACTGCTGCCTAAAGAAAAAAGAATCTATATTGAAATTATTATTATGTCTTATTATCCATTTGAATTTTTGTTTCTTGCACTCATTTTTGTCTTTTGCACTCTAGTCTTTAAATTGTGAACACCGGTGTGATCTTAGTTGGGCATCGCTTTATTACTTTGGATTTTAACCTCAGAAAAGTAAGTTCTTTTATCTTTTTCACTCATTGTTTGTAATTTTGTTATTTTCTAGTATGAGTTGTGATCAATTTCTATATTCATGCTAAATATTATGATTTATATATTATTGTAATGTAATGAGATGGGTAATTAAGGATCATTTTTCTAGTTATAATCAATTAAGTGATTTATATGTTAATGGTTTACTTTGAAGACATTTTGTATAAACTAGGACAGATTTTTTTATTATTCCGGTTCTTTTTTTCCTTTTTTTTTTTGCAGTTATAAAGGATGGTTGAAGACAATTATCGGAATTCAGCCATAGAGATTATGAAAAACTTTCAGTTTGCATATGAGCAGACTAAAAAATTGGAGCAGAAGTTAAAAAACTTTGAAAAAGAGCTGAAACTGAAAAATATAGAGCTGGAAAAGAAAAATAAAGAGCTTCAAAAACTCAAAGAGATGCTGAAGGGGAAAACAAAGGAGAATGAAGATGCTGAAAACATTGGTGAACGATCTCCTCTTCCTCCTAGGAGGCGGTAAGTCAATGAAATTTGTTCACACTTGTTTAGATCACACATAATTTACTTATTGGTTAAACTTAACCATATATAAACATTTACCCTTTTTTTTCTTCCTTCAGCCAAATATCTTATAAAATTACTATAGGATATCCTACTTTTTGTCTAAATCAACAGCACAATTTGTTGCAACTAGAACCCCAATTTTTCTTTCCAGTCAAGCAATGAATGTAACCTTTTAATGTTTATACAAGTTGAACAAGAATTTTCTCTCTCCTCAATTCTTCATTATTTTGTAATGTGACGAATCCTTAATCTAATTTCTACAACAATTTCTGCTTATCTGCACGAGATAGTCCGTTTATTTGGTATTCATGTCATGTTTGCTCCTGGAAAGTTCATTTTCATGCATAGCATTTCTAAATGAGAGGCCTGAAATTTTAGCTACTCTTCTGTGAGTGAGGTAGTTTTCTATTATTTTCATGATGGAAAATTTTGTCAAACTGAAGAATCATAGTATATGCCTGATTGACTGTTTTGGCATATTCTTTATGTTTATTTCATAGAAGATTTGTTGTTGAGTTGCAGTTATGCTGCTACTTAACAATATCATTGGCTGGGAAACTACCAGAAGAATTGGAGATGTGAGTTTCTCCCTTTGGAAGGAAGATGGGAGCTGAAGAAGATGGAAGGACGAACAGGAAGAAGAGAGGAAAAAGGATTTGTATCTTGGAGGAAGAGAAGAATATTAAGTGCAGTGAGAATCTAAAGAGAATAATAGCAGTAGAGGGAGAGATGAAGGGAGTAGAATGAGAAAGTGGGAAGTTAAAACTGGAAATGAGAGCAGGGGAAGATCAAGAAGTGAAGTGAACAACAGAGGAGAAGAGGAGGAAGATCCAGAAAAGAGAGGAGGAATAAGAAGACGAGGAAGGCTAAAAGGATGAAAATTAAAGTCAATCAATTAAATGTTATAACGGACAAAAATGCTGAGAGAATTACCAGGATAGTGAGAGGTCAAAGAGAGAAACTGGGAAAAGAGGGACGACATCAGATAGATCCATTGTTTCCACCTGACATCCTTGCTCAATACAATAGACTCACTTGAATAAGAATTAGGTCAAAAGAAGCATCCTAAACATCACCAATTAATATTAAGTGCAGTGAGAATCTAAAGAGAATAGTAGCAGTAGAGGGAGAGGGAGAGACGAAGGGAGTAGAATGAGAAAGTGGGAAGTTAAAACTGGAAATGAGAGCAGAGGAAAATCAATAAGTGAAGTGAACAACAGAGGGGAAGAGGAGGAAGATCCAGAAAGGAGAGGAGGAATAAGAAGACGAGGAAGGCTAACAGGATGAAAAGTCAATCAATTAAATGTTATAACGGACAAAAATGTTGAGAGAACTACCAGGATAGTGAGAGGTCAAAGAGAGAAACTGGGAGAAGACTCATCCTTGCTCAATACAATAGACTCACTTGAATAAGAATTAGGCCAAAGGAAGCGCCCTAAACTGCACCAATTAATACCCATATTAGCTATCTGTTCCCTAATGCTTCAAGTCATCAACCATAAATCTCTTCCATGCCTTTTTAGAATAAGCCTCAAGTTGCCAGCTGTATCAATCCTGTCCCACCATTGAATCAGCAGACATGATAAGGATCCATATTTATACTATTTTTAACATTATATTATGCTATCTGCCAAGGTCTAACACCATCCTCGATTTTTTACATTTGGGCTTGAGATTGGTATTGGTGGTTTTCCTTGCCTTTTAACATTATTTTATTAATATGATTGGCACTAACGATGCAGTTACTTGAATTTTTGGAATTCCCTGGCATCCAAGATTGTATGCTGGTGTAACTTCTGCCTGTACTCTAATCAGATTATTCAAGTTTATTCTCCTTGCCCTCGTTGGCAGATATGGCCAGTTTTGTTAAAAGTCTGTGCCAAGAAATTAATCCATACACCATAACTTACAAGAAGTTATATAATTACTGAAAACTTGTATAAAGAGGCTACATATTATACTCAACAAACATAAAATTGTGTGATAAGGAAAAGGAAATATTGCATAAATAATATGCTGACATGCTCTAAATTATATCTTTTTTTTGGCTATATATATCTAATTTTGTAACAATTAAAGTCTTAAAAGTATCATGTTAGCTTATGATCATTTCCTCAATGGAATTTCTTTTTCAGATCACCTCCTAGGCACGGAAGGAGCCCATCAAGGAGGTCACCTCCTCTACATCGACATCGTAGCCGTTCGCCAATGAGGTGATCTCTACATTCTAATTCTAGACCAATATCTCCTCACAGGTTTTGGCAGTGCTTCCCCTTTCCCTTTGTGAACTTGCATGTATGAACCCTCTTATTCTTCATTGCTAATTTACAATTCCACCATTTTCATTCCTGCTTGTGTAAAAAATATATCTTTATGCTCTTGATTTGATCTCTTGAAATAATTTAAGGTATGCCATCTTTTGGCCAGTATGAAAAAGTCTTGGACATTTTTTCCATATTTAGTTGGCTATTTTTTTGATCTTATAAAAATGAATCTTGGCTAATTCCATATCCTTGTCCAATGTTCATAGTGTTAGTCTAGGGCTGCTGTGAGTTGATTGGATCTACAATTTTGGTAGGACCTTTTAATAGGCCTAGTATCACTAGATGGAGGAATTAATATCCACAAGTAATTTTAGTGTCCTTTTGATGTTGGGCCCATTTTTTCCCACATAGTCCAAGGAGTTTGTCTCCATATACTGAGTGTATTTGCTTCTCTAATAATGGAAATCTTTCTCAATGTAGGGGTCGTTCTCCTTCACCAAGGCGGGGTAACTCTAAAGCATCATACTCGGGTTCTTCTAGTCCTCACAAAGTATTTAACAGCATGTTGTATATACACTTGTGTTAAACACTTCTTCAGGATAACACACCACCCCCAAATCTAACTTCTCCTGCTTTCCAGGGAGTTGGAAGAAGAACAAGAAGTCGCAGTCCTATAAGGTAAAATGTTTTCACATTTGTACTTTCACCATTCAACTTTGTCCACATTAGCATAAAATGACAGAGTAATTTAAATTTACTTACCTAATGGAGAATATAGTTTTTTCCTCATTTTCCCCTGGAAACTGAAAGCTTAGTGAAAAGATGATATTTTGTTTTATCATTTAACACTAGGAATTGATTGTTACATTTTAGGCCTGATAAAGGAAGAAGCCACAGCGACAACGGGAGCAACCGCTCCCCTCTGTGTAGAGGCAAGTAACCACATTGCAGGGACAGTGCTTTGCTACATTTCTATCTGGTTGATCATCGTGGAACCTAGACCTTGAACTGTTGTTTTTTTTTTCCCATGAAAGATCGTGTTTTTAAGTTAGCATTTCTCCTTGTTTTCTTCCTGGGATATCTCCGATGAATTTCTATCTGGGTTTTTTTTTGTTTTAGCATCACCTTGTTTTCATTTTGCCCTTTTGCCCTTACAGCAAAGGTATTGAGTATGACAATGAATGCATTTGATGTAATTTCCTTGACTATGTGATCATGTAATTTTGATTTAGTTAAGTTCTATTTAGTTGTTGTTAGTGGAGGATCGTAGCGCACGTGTGAGGGGGGTGCAGCGGATAAGATAGAAGCAGAAACAATCACTTGAGGAGTTATTTGATTCGGAGCATTTGGTGATTTCTACTCTAAGATCCAGGTCTCGCGAATCTATCGACAGATGATCTACTACTGACCTCTTTTTGAATCTCTGGGAGAGGGAATCAAGTATAATAAAATCGAAGATAAGTGTAGCAAGTTATATTTTCCTTAAAGTAGTAATTAAATACAAAAACATTCGTTACCCAACACTTTTGAAGATAGTCAAATCGAGCTTCGTGTTGGGCGGCTTCTTGATAGTAGTCGGGTGTAGCAATGTTGCAGTACAGTAGAAGGATGAAGTCGAAGCTATTGAAATCTCGAAGGATTGCGTGTATGAGTTGTAAGTGAATTTTGTCTTTGAGCACTGGTCGAACAACTCTTTTAAAGAGCATTAGAGGTGCATACAATCTCACTAGAGGTGCGTTCAACCCTTTAAATTTTATCTCGAGTAAGTCGTTCCTTATCATTGCCGAAGTCTTCTACGTTATCCGACCGAAAGCGATCTCCAAGGCGCCTTCCAATGCCAAGCTCAAGGTGCCTTCAAATGCTTTGAAGGTGCCTCCGTGCCCTCATGCACGGATAATGAGGTGAGCTTGCTCTAGAACTTGAGTCTAGTCATTCGATTATGCCTCCTTCGACTAGACTTGAAGGGGAGGTTAGTGATATGGGTTATAATAATCAGTCCCAGGAGATGACGTAGATATTAGGATTATAATAAGGGAGTTGAGGGTAGGAGATAGCAGGATTGGTAATCTGGTTTTGCCAATCGCCCTATATCAAAGGTCCTGGAATTACGTCCGGAAGTCCCTTAAATAGAGTATATGATTAAGGTTAACCAATTATAAGCCTGACCAAATATGAGTATTTCAAAGCTTTACAATAAAGAAATAATATACTCAGTTAGTTGATTAGACACTTGCTGATCGAGTAGAAGTTCTGTGTATATGTTCAGTCAGGTTAAGCCCGGACGAGCTCAAGGGCACTTAGCCTTGTATGGAGTCTTTAGAATGCGATCAGTCGAGTGAAGGCCGAATAAATATAAAGCTCTATGTGTACACTCGGTCGGATAAGATCCAAACGAGTTAAAGGCATTTAGCCTTATATAATGTCTTTAGCATGTGATCGGTCGAGCGAAGGCCGAACGAATATAAGACTCTATGTGTACGCTCGGTCGGACAAGATCCGAACGAGTTAAAGGCATTTAGTCTTATATAAAGTCTTTAGCATGCGATCGATCGAGTGAAGGTCGAACGAATATAAGACTTTGCATATACGCTCGGTCGGACAAGATACGGACGAGTTAAAGGCATTTAGCCTTATATAAAATCTTTAATATATGATCGGTCGAGCAAAAGCCAAGTGAATAGAAGGTCTTGTGTATACACTCGGCCGGGCAAGACCCGTACGAGCTTAAGTGCACTTAGCCTTGCCTAAAGGCTTTAATATATGATCAATCGAGCAAAGGTCGAGCGAATAAAAGGCTTAAATTTACTTACCTTATGGAGAATATAGTTTTTTCCTCAAATTTTCCCCTAAAAATTGAAATTTTAGTGTAAAAATGATATTTTGTTTTACTATTTAACATTAGGAATTGATTGTTACATGTCAAGCTCGATAAAAGAAGAAGCTCCAGGAGCAACTGCTCCCCTCTGCGAAGAGGCAAGTAACCATTTATTGCAGGGACAGTGCTTTGCTACACTTTGAAAGTTGAAATAATTTATCTCACTACAAAAAAATTTCTGGTTTACCGATGGAATTTTCCATCGGCATCTGTTGGTATCCGCTTTCCAATGGAATTCTGATGGGAAAGCATATGTTGGAATATTATTTGTCAGAACGGGGAGTTCCAACGGAAGTCTAATTTCTATCGGTATTTTTCTAACGGAATATTTGCTCCATCGGTACATACTCGTCGGGAGCATTGTGCGCCGCAGGCAGCATTACAGATGGAAACGATGGTTCCACCAGTCATTATTGACAGAACTATTGTTTCCGTCGGTAATTACAAACTAGAATTATATAGTTGATGCACTTTAGGAAACCGTTACAATAAATAGTTACTGAGATATTGTTGCAGTAATGCTTTTATGAATTTGTCGTTTAAAACTAGCTTTGTAGTGAATTTTCTAGGTGTTGATGCCAACAATCTTGCATCGACGGCAATCTAGTGGGAAAGGGAGAGATAAGATTTGTGTAGTTGATGATGACTAATACTTTGATGATATCCCATGAGATGTTAATTTAATTTTCAATACCTTGGTGATCATTTCTTCACTGCTATAGTAGATTGGTAAAAAATGTATTGCAATTACATAGTGCTTAGTTTAAAGTTAGTTTCATAGTTAAATTCTTAAATTTCAAAAATAGAATAATTTTTTTTGAAAAAAAAGTTTTCTCTAAAAATATGGTATGAAAACTTTAAGTGCTAAAAATTTCATGATTTTTTCAAAATTTATATATTTTCTCATAATTTTTGAATGAAATCATGTAGGATGGTCTCAATTTTATGTTATAATCTTAAAAATTGATATGTATTTTTCATTATAAATATTTTTATGTGAAAATATGTCAGACAAATTTTTTGAAGTTTATAAATTTTTAAATGATTTTCTAAAAAATTGATATACCAACAGGAATGTTCAATTTTGAAAATCAATATTTACAAATTAAACTACAAAATTAACTCCAAGATTATTTGGATGTCAATTTTTGATATTGTCAAAGGGAGAGAAGTAGGTTAAATCATGACAAAGAAAATTGGAAAGTTGACCTAGGGAGAGAATGGATGCAAGGGGAATCTACATATTTGTTGTACTTGATTATACATTAATCTTTATTTTCTTGCTCATTTATCCTTAAATAATTTTTTCAAACATTCAAAAGAAAGAAAGTGATTGCTAATACCTCGAGAGGTTTGGCTATGATTTTAATTTTTGAACAAAAATTTTAAGTAAGGCCTTAAATTATGATTTAATGTGTGTTAAGTGCATAGGAACTTAGTAATAGACACAAATATATTCGATAACTAAGGGTTCACAAAAGAATGAAGAAGGATGGTATGAGACACTTGAGGGACCGAACAAAAAGTAACGAATGTAGGTAAATATGGAGTAAGCGAGAGAAAAAGATAACATGGGAATGGAGCCGATAGGCTCAATGCACCTAAGAGATGAAAAGCTTGATAAAATAGCACATCAGTAAAGCAAGAAGAAAACATGAGAAGTGAACTAGAGAAGTTGGTGCATCCAAATGACGAGAAGCTGAGTAGAAGCCTACACAAGGTAAACTGTTGTGAAATGGGAGTTAAGTGAATTTATACTTAGACAAAGGGTAGACCTCAACCTAGGAGGACCTAGCCTTAGTAGGCTAGAGTGAAAGTTGTGAGCGACCTAAACTATGGGCAATCAAAATATAGGTTTGGGCAACTAGAGCACACTATAAGTGTGTGTTTGGTTAAAAGTTGTTGTTGATAATCTTGGTTATTTATCCAAGGTTATCAATAAAAATCTTGTTTGGTTTAGGTAATGAGCGATTTTCGAGTCATTGATGTATGTCTAACACGTCGTGAAATGAGGGCATGCAATTAGGAATGGGACAACTTTGAAAAAGTGAGATTTTTCTTGATTCTGGGGTTAACAAAATCTTCTCTCCAAAATTATCCTCCGATATTTACCCCTTGGGATAAAAATACTTCTAAAAATTTATTAAATGACAATCAGACCATACTTATTCCCAACTTTGCCGACTCACGAAGTCACGATCGCGGAGGTGTCCCAACTCGCGAAACCCTAGCAGAGTCTTTCTCGCCCTGTGAAACCCTACTTTGGCATTCGAAGCCATCCCCACTACATGAAGAACCCTAGCGGTGTTCCACTCATCAAGGCGCCCCACTCGCGAAGGCACGACTTTCCTGACTCGCTATCATGAAGAACCCTAGCGACATCCTTCATAGGTATATATTTTTGATTAATAGCAAGATTTTAGGATTTTGTTTATCCAACACAGATCCATTTTTGTCTGGTTGGTCGTCGTGGAACCTAGACCTTGAACTGTTATTTTTTCCTCATGAAAAATTATGTTTTTAAGCTAAGCATTTCTCCCTGTTTTCTTCCTTGGATATCTTTGTCGGGGACTATTTGTTTTAGCATTGACGTATTTCCATTTTGCCCTTTTATTGTAAACGTTGCCGTTGCCACCAGGAAAGCACACTATTAGTTATCATTGAGTATATAAGATCAAAATTAAATCTGATAGATCTATTGAATGATACAAAGCTCGTCTTGTTGCTAAATGTTATTCTTAGGAGTATAACATGGGGCTAGCGGAAGGCGGGGGTCTCTTTGACGTTTCCGCCGAACCTCCAAAGGTGGATCTCCAACCTGGGGAACGCCCAGCTCGGCGGGAGCCGAGGAAACAGGATCGATTTCCGCCTCAACCGCCGCTGAAGCGGATGAGGCAGCTTCTGTTTTAGGAGCGGACTGTGCCCCTCCCTCTCCTGCACCTGCCGGGCGGCTAGGGATTAAACCCCGCTCGGCGAGCTCCTTTTTGGTGGCCGCTTCAATTTCTACAGACTTCAATTTCAAGCGAGCGATAGCCTTGGAGCGCCACATGACATCAGCTGCAGTGAAAGAAATTAAAATCAGTTAGACAAAAAAGACTAAGAGAGTAAAGAGTCCTTACTCATGCGGAAGGGGAGATTCGCCCGAACGGGAGAAGCAACTGGTCGATCTTGTATCGTTGGCAGGACAACCAGTTCGCCGCATGAAGATGGTGGATTACTTACGAACTGGGTCGGCACGGCGGTCTGCCATTGGGTGCGGAAGGCTGGCCGATCGGGAAGTCGGATGAAGAAGAAAAACTCCTTCCAGTATTTGTTGGAGGTCGGCATGTTATCAAAAAATTTAAAGCCTATTCTACTTTGGAAGATAAAGGTGCCCGGCTCGGATTGTTTGGGGTAGAAGAAGAAATGGAATATCTTAGGGTCAAGAGGAATACTGTGCAACTTAAAGAGGACGACCATCCCGCTCAGCAACCTAAAGGAATTCGGCACAAGCTGGCCGAGCGGGATGCGGAAGTAATTACAAACCTCCAGAATAAATGGATGGGTAGGAAATCTAAGGCCGCCCTGGAATTGGTCTAAAAAGAAACAAATGGAGCCGATCGGCGGGTCATGTGGACGATCGGTCGGGCCGGCTATAATTATTTCGTGGTCATCAGGAAGCCCGTATGTCCGAACAAGGCGCTGGGCATGCTCCTCATCGAATCGGCTCTCCATGGTCAGGTACCAGGGGCCCGAAATGTTAACAGCGGGTTCGGAGGAACTCGCCATCTCAGAAAAAAATCAAAGGAAGGGAAACGAAAGGAGCGAAATGAGCAGGGAAGACCTATTAAGTGAAGGCAGAGGACTCACTGGGAAGGAAACGGGTGGAAAGAATCACCGATGAGGTGATCGCCGCTAAAAACCAGACACTAGATCGCGGAGGCCGCAGCAACAGAACGAGGAAGGCAACGCGCGGCGAATATGCGAAAAAGGACGGAGGCTTTATGCCGTAGGCGTCGACCACCGCCGTCCGATCCAGTCACGAAACAAGGCGCCATCGGGCGTCCATTTCAAGAGGCGTCCCATCGTAAGTGTGCCGCGCCACACAAGGGTCGACACGTGGCGCCACGTCACCAAGTGCAATTAATGCGCCCATACCGCGTGCTCCGACTTAATGGAGAGGATTTGCATAATTTCGAGGAGATCTAGACAAGCAAATATCAACATTAAGCAACAAGACAACAAAATAAAGAGCCGAGCGGTGAATTTGGCGGGCGGACGGCCCGATGATATTATAAGCTACGGAAGCGGCGCGGCTCGGACACATATAGTCGATCGGTGGGACTCACGCCTCCTTCGACTAGACTTGAAGGGAAGGCAAGTGATCCGACGGTAAGAATGGGAACCCACTTCGAAGGGGATCAACCCGAGGACCGATGAAAGGCTGTGCGGTGGATGGCCGAGCCGAGCGGATGGGTAGGTCCGAGCAGACTAGAGATAAGCCCATCCATGGGCTCATGTTTCCGACGCCAAGGCGGGAAGACCGAAGGGCCGAGCGGAGTCCGCTCGGCAGGGGCCAAGGGGGTTGTCCGATTCGGCCAAATAGGGGCGAGGGTATAAAGGTCGAGCGGCCTATGCGCTCGGCTTAGGATATAAGATATCAGCAGAAGCATGTCTGATGATTAGGCCGTACACAAGATCGCACGATCTTGCCGTCACATCATGGAGAGGCTGATACAGTAACAGTATGGTCTCATGGACGTCTCCCTGACAGATCCATATTCAGACATGGCCCTTCTGACAGACTCATACCTGGGCATGGTCAAAGGCAGGTGGTTGCTTTGATTGGCACGTCCAGGCTTCTTTGAGAGATCTATATAAGGCTTCCATTTCTCCACTGGAGGTATGAAAAATCTTCATCTTGAAGCCACCTTTTTGTTATTCCTCGCCTGACTTGAGCGTCGGAGGGCCGTCGCCGGGACACCCCTCCCGGCTCGGTTTTGTTGCAGGTTCACCGGAGCATTCGAGGATCTAGCAGGAAGCGCCACGTGCCCAGCGTCCACTGATAACCGGTTCGGACAGGATCAGTAAACGTTGTCGTTGCCACCAGGAAAGCACACTATTAGTTATCATTGAGTATATAAGATCAAAATTAAATCTGATAGATCTATCGAATGATACAAAGCTCGTCTTGTTGCTAAATGTTATTCTTAGGAGTATAACATGGATTATGAGGAAACATTTGCTCCCTGATTCTGTCCGAGGCGTCGAGGCAATGGATGCTGGGGGGATGTCTCGCTTCCGTTGACCACTGGTGAACTTCGAGCTAGAGGATCTTACAATCACAGCAGCGTCAGTGCCGGGCCAGAGAGGGGCTCCCCAGCGATGGCCCTCCGACGCTCAAGTCAATCTTCGTTGATGTATAAGCAAGGAAGCGGAGAAGCAGAATAACAGTGTAGCTGCAGTAGAAATTATGCATACCTCCGTTAAAGCTTGGTGCTCCTTATATAGGGCTACCGAGAGCGCGCGTGCATGCTTTTCGAGGTGTGCACTCTTCCCAAAGTTTTCCCTGAAAAGATATGTCAGGAAAGCGTCTCTGACACCATACCTCAATGACCCGAACATATCTTTGACATGACAGTGGAAGCTTCCATCATACAATCCTCTGCCTAGCCATGCCGCCAACCATGCCATCTGTCGGTGGCACGCGTTACCATAAAGTTATCGGTTGATCCTCCTTTTGTCTGTTATGTTGGAGTGTATACTAAAAGTCTAGCTTTTGTATAAACATTTATTTAGAAATAAGAATCACATTGGTCAAGTGTCTACATTTATATATGTTGGTGTTGCAAGGTTGCAAACATAGTCCCACATTGAAAACACATGGGAAAGATCATGGGTTTATAAAGAGAAAGATATCTCCATTAGTATGAGGCCTTTTGGGTAGAGCCCAAGAGCAAAAACCATGAGGACTTAGGCCCAAAGTAGACAATATCATGTTATTGTGGAGATATCTAAATTCTTTTCGATCCAACAATTGGTATCAGAGCCCGGACTGCCAGAAGGTTTAACCACCGACTGTGCACAAGAGCTATGGTCTGATTGAGCTATGTGGGTACAATATTGACTCGAACAAAGAAAGTGGGGGCTCCTATGTTCGCATCAAGAGGACCAGACACCAGACAGGAAGTCCTAGTAGGTCCGGTGGACCGAGGGGCAGGAAGACCTGGTGGGTCAAGGATCGGACATGGGAAGCCTGTGGTCCTTTGTTTGAGGGGGGGATTGTTGGTGTTGCAAGGTTGTAAACATAGTCCCACATTGAAAACACATGGGAAAGATCATGAGTTTATAAAGAGAAAGATATCTCCATTAGCATGAGGCCTTTTGGGGAGAGCCCAAGAGCAAAGCCATGAGAGTCTAAGCCCAAAGTGGACAATATCATGCCATTGTGGAGATATCTAAATTCTTTTCGATTCAACAATATATACTGAGTGTAGTCGTTCAATTAATTTATATTGTAGATAACACGGTGTGTGATGTCACACACAGGAGATCGTGTTATCAGTTCTTTATAAATTATAAACAGTAGCTCACGACTAAGATGGAAAGGAACAAACCATTGGAATAGTCGTAGTGTAATTAGATATTAGTTTATCTTGACTAAAAAATTACACTAGTACACTCTAAGTGTATTGAGCAAGACTATTTAAGGAAAATTCTTTTATACTGACTTAATAAAAGAACAAGTCCTTAGTTATTATGGAAGTGTGTGCTCTTAATCCTAATATAATAACAAGCACATATATTTAATATTTATTTCTTTAACTTATCAAAGGGTGAGATTTAGCTTGATAAATCAATAAGCCCGATAAGTTGGGAAATGATATTACTTATAGTGTGTGTTGTTGATTATAGAAGGAAACTGTGTCCTAGTAATCTAGGTTGATAATGTCCCCAAGAGGAGCTCATAAGGTTTGTCATGTTAAACCCTGCAGGTGGACTTAGTCCGACATGATGATAAGGTTGAGTGATACTACTCTTGGACAGAGATATTAATTAAAATGAGTTGTCAGTAACTTAATTAATTAGTGGACATCCGACATCTTAAACACAGGGAGACTAACACACTCATAATAAGAAGGAGCCCAAAATATAATTTGGGATTGGTGCGGTAGTTCAATAATAATTCTTTAGTGGTATAAATTATTATTAATGAAGTTAAGTGGTGTGTTCGGGGCGAACATGGAAAGCTTAATTTCATCAGGAGACCAAAACCAATTTCTCCTCTCGGTCCCTATCGTAGCCTCTTGTATATAGAGATTTATACCCACCACATACCCACTTCTTACCCAACCCAAAGGGGCCGGCCAAGCTAGCTTGGGTCAAAGGGCCCAAGCTAGGGCCGGCCAAGACCCAAGGATAATGTCAAGATTAGTGGCCGGCCCTAACTTGAGTCCAAGCTAGGTGTGGCCGGCCACATAGAAAATAAAAAGGGATTTTTATTAAAATTATTTCTTATGTGGATATCATGGTTTTAAAAGAGAGTTTAAATTTTAAATCTTTCCTTTTATAGCTTCCTACAAAAGATTAAGAAAAGATTTGAAATCTTTCCTTATTTGTAGTTTGAAAAGTGGATTTTATTTTTAAGAAAACTTTTCTTTTTTAACCATGTTCATGATTTAAAAGAGAGTTTAAAAATTAAATATTTCTTTTATAAGTTTCTACAAAAGATTAAGAAAAGATTTGATATCTTTCCTTATTTGTAGATTGAAAGGAGTTTTTAATTTTTAGAGATAACTTTCCTTTTTGGAAATCATCCACATGTTTAAAAGAAAGATTTTAATTTATAAAATTTCCTTTTTACAAACCACCATGAAGGAAAAAATTATTAGAGAAATTTTATTTTTAAAATTTCTGGAAACAAATAAGGGAGTTTTAATTTTGTTTAAAACTTACCTAGTTATGGAAGCTCTTAAGGTGGCCGGCCACTTCAATAAGAGAAAATAAAATTAATTTTTATCAATTAATTTTTTCTTTTTCATGGCAAAGAAAATAAGAAAGTTTTATTAAACTTTCATTATTTGCCAAGGCCAAGGATTATAAAAGAGGGGGCAGAGGTGCCTTCATGGGTGCTAACTCTATTCTATTTTCTTCCTTTCTTTTCCTCCTTGGTGTGGCCGGCCCTAGGGCCTCTTCTCTTTCTCTTCTCTTCCTCCTTTGTGGTCGGCGGCATCAGCACAAGAGAAGTCCATGGTGGCCGGTTCTAGCCAGGAGAAGAAGGAGAGAAAGGAGGTTTTGTTTCTTGCATCCCTTGGAGCTTGGTGGTGGTGGTCGAACCTCATCCTTTCATGGAGTTATTGTGGTGGCCGAATCTTGCTTGGAGAAGAAGGTAGCTTAGGTGGATTCTCATCTCGGTAGATCGTTGCCCACACAACGTCCGAGATTAGAAGAGAAATACGGTAGAAGATCAAGAGGTTATTTGCTTATGAAGAAAGGTATAACTAGTAATTGTTTTCCGCATCATACTAGTTTTCTTTGTATAGTTATTTTTGGAAATACCAAACACAAGAGGCATATGATTCTAGAGTTTTCGGATTTGTTTTAAATTTGTGTTTCTTTTGTTTTATTTTTCGAATTTGTGATTCGATTGTTCTTTTTGGTTAAACCTAGAGTTATATAAGGAAATTAAATATTAGCTTTCCTTAAAAGGTTTTGTTTAGGCGGTGGTGGATGCTCTCATACCCAAGAAGGCCATGTGCCTCGCCATGCAGTCCTGGAAGCCAATTTTGGAAAATAATATTTAATTGAATTTATAACATAAGTTGATTTGGATCAATAGTGTTAAGTTCCGCTTGCGATCCAAATCTAAACCATTAAGAACAGATAAGTTAAATTTGGAATCAATAATGTTAAGTTCCGTTTGTGATTCCTAATTTAACTTCTAAAGAACACAATAGGTTGTTTAGGAAAGGTTTGACACTTGTACAATATTTTTGTACAGTGGAACCGGTACGATCTTCCTAGGACCGACCAACATGTTAGTGTTGGATCGAAAGCGCTAGAGGGGGGGGTGAATAGCGCTCGTGGCTATTTCGTTCGATTCGTAAAACTATCGGAGTGAAACACGCAGCGGAAATAAAGAAAAGAGAACAACACAAGAACACGGTCGTTTACTTAGTTCGGAGCTTGTGGCGACTCCTAATCCAAGACCCGCGGTCATTGACCGCTTTTGGTGGGCAACAACTATAAGCTCAAAATAATGTTACAAGATTATTACAATTTAGAACTATAAAAGAAAACAATACCGACAGTAAGAATATCAAAATTTGGAGTTCCGGGTCGTCGGTATGTCGTCACAACACTTCGGGATGAACTCGTTAGCAGTTGAACGCAGAAGGATCGCTTGTGTATCGTTGTTCCAAGCTGCTGCTCGAAGTCCCCTTTTAAACAGTGCTGGAGGCGCCTCCAAGCCTGTCCGAGGCGCCTCCAATGAGCCGATTCAGTCGCGTAGATCAGCACAGACTCCTTCTGTGCTTATCCTCCTCAAGGCGCCTTAAAGGCCAGTCTAAGGCGCCTTGAATCCCAGCTCCAAGGCGCCTCCAGATCCAACCAAGGCGCCTTCAGCTCCTCTTCGCGGACTCCTTCTGGCTCGCACCCGAGGTGCCTCCACGCCCCATGGAGGCGCCTCGGACACTGTTCATCAGAGGCTAAGTGTGCTTCTTTGTTCTTGCGAAATGTGTTAGTCCCAAACACAAACCCTGCAAAACAAAGTTAGCACAGAAACAATATGATAGATATAATTGATAGTCATCGGACGTCCGGGTCTGACTTCAGATTTCCAACCGGAAACCCTAGGTCGACCCGACGCCTACTGTTCCCTCTGAGGGGAACGCGTCCTCACCTATTCCACTCAGGAGATTTACCTGTTGCCAGTGCGATCCTCCAGATCGACTGGACTTTTGCTCAGCGTTCGAAGCTTCCGGACTTTCTGCTGGACTTCCGCTTCCCGGCTGGTCCAGTCTTTCACCTGGTTCGCGACACCAGGACTTTCCACCTAGAGTTACCCCCCTAGGACTTTTTCCTGAAGCTCTCGACCCGCCAAGACTTTTCGCATAGGGTTACCACCCCCTAGGATTTTCTACCTGCCTAACCGTAGCTAGGACTTTCCTGAAACACTCAATTAAGTGTTTAGGAAAGGTTTGACACTTGTACAATATTTTTGTACAGTGGAACCGGTACGATCTTCCTAGGACCGACCAACATGTTAGTGTTGGATCGAAAGCGCTAGAGGGGGGGGTGAATAGCGCTCGTGGCTATTTCGTTCGATTCGTAAAACTATCGGAGTGAAACACGCAGCGGAAATAAAGAAAAGAGAACAACACAAGAACACGGTCGTTTACTTAGTTCGGAGCTTGTGGCGACTCCTAATCCAAGACCCGCGGTCATTGACCGCTTTTGGTGGGCAACAACTATAAGCTCAAAATAATGTTACAAGATTATTACAATTTAGAACTATAAAAGAAAACAATACCGACAGTAAGAATATCAAAATTTGGAGTTCCGGGTCGTCGGTATGTCGTCACAACACTTCGGGATGAACTCGTTAGCAGTTGAACGCAGAAGGATCGCTTGTGTATCGTTGTTCCAAGCTGCTGCTCGAAGTCCCCTTTTAAACAGTGCTGGAGGCGCCTCCAAGCCTGTCCGAGGCGCCTCCAATGAGCCGATTCAGTCGCGTAGATCAGCACAGACTCCTTCTGTGCTTATCCTCCTCAAGGCGCCTTAAAGGCCAGTCTAAGGCGCCTTGAATCCCAGCTCCAAGGCGCCTCCAGATCCAACCAAGGCGCCTTCAGCTCCTCTTCGCGGACTCCTTCTGGCTCGCACCCGAGGTGCCTCCACGCCCCATGGAGGCGCCTCGGACACTGTTCATCAGAGGCTAAGTGTGCTTCTTTGTTCTTGCGAAATGTGTTAGTCCCAAACACAAACCCTGCAAAACAAAGTTAGCACAGAAACAATATGATAGATATAATTGATAGTCATCGGACGTCCGGGTCTGACTTCAGATTTCCAACCGGAAACCCTAGGTCGACCCGACGCCTACTGTTCCCTCTGAGGGGAACGCGTCCTCACCTATTCCACTCAGGAGATTTACCTGTTGCCAGTGCGATCCTCCAGATCGACTGGACTTTTGCTCAGCGTTCGAAGCTTCCGGACTTTCTGCTGGACTTCCGCTTCCCGGCTGGTCCAGTCTTTCACCTGGTTCGCGACACCAGGACTTTCCACCTAGAGTTACCCCCCCTAGGACTTTTTCCTGAAGCTCTCGACCCGCCAAGACTTTTCGCATAGGGTTACCACCCCCTAGGGTTTTCTACCTACCTAACCGTAGCTAGGACTTTCCTGAAACACTCAATTAAGTGTTTAGGAAAGGTTTGACACTTGTACAATATTTTTGTACAGTGGAACCGGTACGATCTTCCTAGGACCGACCAACATGTTAGTGTTGGATCGAAAGCGCTAGAGGGGGGGTGAATAGCGCTCGTGGCTATTTCGTTCGATTCGTAAAACTATCGGAGTGAAACACGCAGCGGAAATAAAGAAAAGAGAACAACACAAGAACACGGTCGTTTACTTAGTTCGGAGCTTGTGGCGACTCCTAATCCAAGACCCGCGGTCATTGACCGCTTTTGGTGGGCAACAACTATAAGCTCAAAATAATGTTACAAGATTATTACAATTTAGAACTATAAAAGAAAACAATACCGACAGTAAGAATATCAAAATTTGGAGTTCCGGGTCGTCGGTATGTCGTCACAACACTTCGGGATGAACTCGTTAGCAGTTGAACGCAGAAGGATCGCTTGTGTATCGTTGTTCCAAGCTGCTGCTCGAAGTCCCCTTTTAAACAGTGCTGGAGGCGCCTCCAAGCCTGTCCGAGGCGCCTCCAATGAGCCGATTCAGTCGCGTAGATCAGCACAGACTCCTTCTGTGCTTATCCTCCTCAAGGCGCCTTAAAGGCCAGTCTAAGGCGCCTTGAATCCCAGCTCCAAGGCGCCTCCAGATCCAACCAAGGCGCCTTCAGCTCCTCTTCGCGGACTCCTTCTGGCTCGCACCCGAGGTGCCTCCACGCCCCATGGAGGCGCCTCGGACACTGTTCATCAGAGGCTAAGTGTGCTTCTTTGTTCTTGCGAAATGTGTTAGTCCCAAACACAAACCCTGCAAAACAAAGTTAGCACAGAAACAATATGATAGATATAATTGATAGTCATCGGACGTCCGGGTCTGACTTCAGATTTCCAACCGGAAACCCTAGGTCGACCCGACGCCTACTGTTCCCTCTGAGGGGAACGCGTCCTCACCTATTCCACTCAGGAGATTTACCTGTTGCCAGTGCGATCCTCCAGATCGACTGGACTTTTGCTCAGCGTTCGAAGCTTCCGGACTTTCTGCTGGACTTCCGCTTCCCGGCTGGTCCAGTCTTTCACCTGGTTCGCGACACCAGGACTTTCCACCTAGAGTTACCCCCCCTAGGACTTTTTCCTGAAGCTCTCGACCCGCCAAGACTTTTCGCATAGGGTTACCACCCCCTAGGGTTTTCTACCTGCCTAACCGTAGCTAGGACTTTCCTGAAACACTCAATTAAGTGTTTAGGAAAGGTTTGACACTTGTACAATATTTTTGTACAGTGGAACCGGTACGATCTTCCTAGGACCGACCAACATGTTAGTGTTGGATCGAAAGCGCTAGAGGGGGGGTGAATAGCGCTCGTGGCTATTTCGTTCGATTCGTAAAACTATCGGAGTGAAACACGCAGCGGAAATAAAGAAAAGAGAACAACACAAGAACACGGTCGTTTACTTAGTTCGGAGCTTGTGGCGACTCCTAATCCAAGACCCGCGGTCATTGACCGCTTTTGGTGGGCAACAACTATAAGCTCAAAATAATGTTACAAGATTATTACAATTTAGAACTATAAAAGAAAACAATACCGACAGTAAGAATATCAAAATTTGGAGTTCCGGGTCGTCGGTATGTCGTCACAACACTTCGGGATGAACTCGTTAGCAGTTGAACGCAGAAGGATCGCTTGTGTATCGTTGTTCCAAGCTGCTGCTCGAAGTCCCCTTTTAAACAGTGCTGGAGGCGCCTCCAAGCCTGTCCGAGGCGCCTCCAATGAGCCGATTCAGTCGCGTAGATCAGCACAGACTCCTTCTGTGCTTATCCTCCTCAAGGCGCCTTAAAGGCCAGTCTAAGGCGCCTTGAATCCCAGCTCCAAGGCGCCTCCAGATCCAACCAAGGCGCCTTCAGCTCCTCTTCGCGGACTCCTTCTGGCTCGCACCCGAGGTGCCTCCACGCCCCATGGAGGCGCCTCGGACACTGTTCATCAGAGGCTAAGTGTGCTTCTTTGTTCTTGCGAAATGTGTTAGTCCCAAACACAAACCCTGCAAAACAAAGTTAGCACAGAAACAATATGATAGATATAATTGATAGTCATCGGACGTCCGGGTCTGACTTCAGATTTCCAACCGGAAACCCTAGGTCGACCCGACGCCTACTGTTCCCTCTGAGGGGAACGCGTCCTCACCTATTCCACTCAGGAGATTTACCTGTTGCCAGTGCGATCCTCCAGATCGACTGGACTTTTGCTCAGCGTTCGAAGCTTCCGGACTTTCTGCTGGACTTCCGCTTCCCGGCTGGTCCAGTCTTTCACCTGGTTCGCGACACCAGGACTTTCCACCTAGAGTTACCCCCCCTAGGACTTTTTCCTGAAGCTCTCGACCCGCCAAGACTTTTCGCATAGGGTTACCACCCCCTAGGGTTTTCTACCTACCTAACCGTAGCTAGGACTTTCCTGAAACACTCAATTAAGTGTTTAGGAAAGGTTTGACACTTGTACAATATTTTTGTACAGTGGAACCGGTACGATCTTCCTAGGACCGACCAACATGTTAGTGTTGGATCGAAAGCGCTAGAGGGGGGGTGAATAGCGCTCGTGGCTATTTCGTTCGATTCGTAAAACTATCGGAGTGAAACACGCAGCGGAAATAAAGAAAAGAGAACAACACAAGAACACGGTCGTTTACTTAGTTCGGAGCTTGTGGCGACTCCTAATCCAAGACCCGCGGTCATTGACCGCTTTTGGTGGGCAACAACTATAAGCTCAAAATAATGTTACAAGATTATTACAATTTAGAACTATAAAAGAAAACAATACCGACAGTAAGAATATCAAAATTTGGAGTTCCGGGTCGTCGGTATGTCGTCACAACACTTCGGGATGAACTCGTTAGCAGTTGAACGCAGAAGGATCGCTTGTGTATCGTTGTTCCAAGCTGCTGCTCGAAGTCCCCTTTTAAACAGTGCTGGAGGCGCCTCCAAGCCTGTCCGAGGCGCCTCCAATGAGCCGATTCAGTCGCGTAGATCAGCACAGACTCCTTCTGGGCTTATCCTCCTCAAGGCGCCTTAAAGGCCAGTCTAAGGCGCCTTGAATCCCAGCTCCAAGGCGCCTCCAGATCCAACCAAGGCGCCTTCAGCTCCTCTTCGCGGACTCCTTCTGGCTCGCACCCGAGGTGCCTCCACGCCCCATGGAGGCGCCTCGGACACTGTTCATCAGAGGCTAAGTGTGCTTCTTTGTTCTTGCGAAATGTGTTAGTCCCAAACACAAACCCTGCAAAACAAAGTTAGCACAGAAACAATATGATAGATATAATTGATAGTCATCGGACGTCCGGGTCTGACTTCAGATTTCCAACCGGAAACCCTAGGTCGACCCGACGCCTACTGTTCCCTCTGAGGGGAACGCGTCCTCACCTATTCCACTCAGGAGATTTACCTGTTGCCAGTGCGATCCTCCAGATCGACTGGACTTTTGCTCAGCGTTCGAAGCTTCCGGACTTTCTGCTGGACTTCCGCTTCCCGGCTGGTCCAGTCTTTCACCTGGTTCGCGACACCAGGACTTTCCACCTAGAGTTACCCCCCCTAGGACTTTTTCCTGAAGCTCTCGACCCGCCAAGACTTTTCGCATAGGGTTACCACCCCCTAGGGTTTTCTACCTGCCTAACCGTAGCTAGGACTTTCCTGAAACACTCAATTAAGTGCATTAGATCACAAAACAACTTAACTTTAAATTCCTTTGTCATTATCAAAACAATGGTCGATCGTCGATGCTTCCCACACCAACAATCTCCCCCTTTTTTATTATGGCAACTGAAATTCAAAGCTAAGTAAAATAGACGCTTAAAGTTTAAGTAAGTAAGCTTAATAAATTAGAATGCAAGCATGGTTAAGCTAAAACTTAAACTTTGTCAGGCTCCCCCTTAATAAAGGCTTTCTTTATAAAATTAACCTTTCTTTTGAATTTCTCTACTCTCTCCCTTTGTCATTCATCAAAAAAATAAGAACGTTTGAAAAAAATCTTAACTTTTTTATGAAGATTTTTAGGAAAAAAGGTAAGAGAAAAATCTTAACTAAATAAAATTCACTAAGTAAAATAGTTTGAGCTCGAAGTTGGTTTTCGAAAACTTTATCAATTAATTTAGTCGGAGAAAGATTTTTCTTTTGTAGCATTGCAAACGCAGTTTTAGTTTAAACAACTTAGTTAAAATTTTGGAACCTTAGGCTTTTAAAGAGGAAAAAATATTTTAGTAACACTTAGCTTTTTATGATTAATATCTAAAGAGCAATTTTTCTTTCAACAGGGTTTAAAAGGCTGCATCAATTACCATGCACCAACTACCATGCACTCGGCTGCTATTCTTCATATTCTCAAGTATCTTTGTGGCACTCAATTTCAAAGTATTTTATTTCCTTTTACTTCATCTCTGGAGCTGCATGCGTATCTTAATGCTGATTGGGCTGGTGATCCTAGGGATCGCAAACCTACCACTGACTTCTACGTTTTTCTTGGTAATTCTTTTATTTCTTCGAAGAGTAAGAAATACGATGTTATTTCTAGATCTTTTATAGAAATTGAGTATCGTGCCATGACCACAACTACTTGTAAGATAGTTTGGTTGTGTTAGTTGCTTGCAGATATGAGTATCTCTCTTCATCAACCTACTTTGTTATATTGTGATAATCAGAGTGCTATTCAAATTACGTGCAATTTAGTTTTTCATGAGCAGACGAAACATATTAAAATTGATTGTCACATTACTCATCATCATCTTCAGATTGATATCATCACATTACCTTTTGTTCCTTCATATCTATAGATTGTCGATATGTTTACCAAGACACAACACATTCCGCTTCACGCTTTCATTTCTTGTCTGACAAACTCTCAATACTTCTAGCTGTAGCATTGTGAGTTTGAGGGAGGATGTTAGATTATATATATATATATATATATATATATATATATATATATATATATATATATATATTAGGACAATTTGATTTTTTTCCCTTTTCTATTTAGGATTTCTTAACTTAACTATATAAGGATTTATATTATGTATTTCTGATTATGAATTTTGGAAGGGGAGCCTTGGCGTAACGATAAAGTTGTTGTTATATGACCAAAAGGTCACGGGTTCGAATTATGGAAATAGCCTTTTGCAAAAAGCAAAGTAAGACTGCGTATAATGGATCCTTCTCCGGGACCCTGCATGGCAGGAGTTTCATGCATCGAGCTACCTTTTTTGAAAGGGAGCCTTGGCGCAATGGTAAAGTTGTTGCTTTGCGACCAAAATATCACAGGTTCGAATCCTGGAAACAACCTCATGTAAAAAGTAGGGTAAGACTGTGTAAAATGGATCCTTTCTTATGATCTCGCATAACAAGAGTTTCGTGCACCGGACTATCTTTTTTTTTATTTTTGATTATGAATTTTGGATTCAATAATATGATTATCTTTTTCTTTTTCTTTTTCTTAATTTATACTAAAGCAATGATAGCAAAAAGATAATGGAATCATCCCTTTAGCAACATAGATTCTGTTTGAAATTATAGTTAAGTATTATAAGGGAAGATTTTTCATTCGGCTTTACTTAAAAGTTGACCCCTACCCATTATACCAATTTTTGTCCTACAGTAACCAACTCAATCTTCTTGAGGCTTAAAAAAAAAATCCATGTGAAGACTGTGTTGGTGCGGGAAGCATCCGACGATCGAACCTTAGTTTTGATAATGGCAAAGGATTCAAAGTTAAGTTAGTGTGTGATCTAAAATATTTGAATGAGTGTTTCAGGAAAGTCCTAGCTGCTGTTAGGCAGGTGAAAACCCCTAAGGGGTGGTAACCTTAGGTCCTAGGGGGCGGTAACCCTAGGTGAGGGAAAACCCTAAGGGGCGGTAACCTTAGGTCCTAGGGGGCGGTAACCCTAGGTGGAGAAAAACCCTAGGGGGCGGTAACCCTAGGTCATAGGGGGTGGTAACCCTAGGCGAAAAGTCCAGTCGTTCTGGAGGACCGGACTGGCATCAGGTAATCTCTCCTGAGGGGAGTAGGTGAGGACGCGTTCCCCGTAGAGGGAACAGTAGGCGTCGGGTCGACCTAGGGTTTCCGGTTGGAAATCCGAAGTCAGACTCGGACAGTCCGAAGACTGTCAATTATTCCTTACTGTGTTTTATCAGATTCTAACACTGTCTTGCAGGGTATTTGCTCGGACTAACCTTGTTTTGCAGGTGAGGAACCTGCTGAAAAAAGGTAGTCCGGGCGCCCGGAGTCCAGGCGCCCGGAACAGGTCCGAGCGCCCGGGACCAAGTTTTATCCCTGTCGCGACTTCGCCACGTGGAGCATCCTGGTTGGTTGGCCACGTCACACTCCAGGTGCCCGGAAGGGATCCAGGCACCCGGAATGTCATATAAAAAGAGGGTCGAGGGTGCAGCCAAAACAACAACGATTTCTAAGCTTTCTTCTGTGAAGTGCTGCCAACTAGACGACCTTGAAGTGCTACTACTCGACGTCGACAACCCGAAGCTCAGACTCTTCGATCTTTTGTTGTCGATATTAGTTTACTTATTGCATTAATTGTAATTCAAATTGTAATCTTTCCGATATATAGTTGTTGCCCACCGAAAGCGGTCAAGGACCGCGGGTCTTCGAGTAGGAGTCGTCATAGGCTCCGAACGAAGTAAAACACCTGCGTCTCTGTGTGTTTGATTTTACTTTCCGCTGCGTTTCTATTCTGTGTTTTAAAAGCTTAAAAAAGCCACGAGCACTATTCACCCCCCCTCTAGCGCTTTCGATCCATGAATTGGTATCAGAGCGGGGTCATTTTGAATCGGTGCAACCACCATTCAAAATATTTTTTCGTGGTATTTTTTTTCGGAGTCGATTAGAATTTAGCCTCATAGCTATATTCTAATTCTTTTTCCATCGAATCGGTTTTTCTCGGAATTGGTGCAACACCACCCGAGTTCGTGATCCATTTTTTTCTACAGCACTACTAAGCCAGGACCAAGTCCTGGGATATTTTTTTTTTGTTGTTTTTTCGCTTTAGGTAAAACTGAAATGGCCCTTCAAGAAGGCTACAGTACTGCCCGCCCTCCGCTATTCACCAGAGACGACTTCGGGTACTGGAAAGGTCGGATGGAGGCATATCTCCCGACTCACTTTGAAGTCTGGATGATTGTCAAAATCGGATTCGAACGACCATCTGACAGCGCCGGCAAACCACTACCGTACGAGGACTGGGATGCATCTTTGATCAAGAAAGTGGAAGCTAATGCCAAGGCAACCTGCACCCTCCAGTGTGGCCTATCAAAAGAAGGACTCAACCGCGTCGGCCCCTTCAACAGTGCCAAAGAGTTGTTGGAGAAACTAATTGAACTTCACGAAGGGACATCCGACACCAAAGTAAGTAAAAGAGACCTAATTTTTAATAAATTATTTAACATCAAATTGCAGGAAGGTGAAACAGCTGCCCAACTCCATGCCCGGATTCAAGATCTGCTCAATGGTCTTCATGCAATTGGACAGAAGGTAGACAACCGGGACATCATAAGGTATTCTCTAAACGCCTTTCCAAGGAACACCTTGTGGGCATCCATGGTAGATGCCTACAAGGTCTCCAAGGACTTATCTACCAATAAACTAGATGAACTTTTTGCAGAACTCGAACTTCATGAACAGACTAATGCACGCCCAACCGAGAAAGGGTTGGCTTTGGTTGCAGGAACAGGGAGATCGCGTGAGTCAAAATTCAAGCGGAGAACCGAACCTGAGTCAGAAGAAGAACTAGATTCAGAAGACGACGATGAACTTACAATCGAAATAGTCAACTTAGTAAAGAAGCTCTGCAAAAAGAAGGGCTTCAACAAAAAGGATCTCAGAAAGGCCATTCAGTCTAAAGAAGCCCAACCCAGCTCGAAGGTTAAATTCGAAGTGACCTGCTACGGATGCAATCAGAAGGGTCACATCAAGGCAAATTGCCCGAACCAGAAGGATCCAAAGAAACCCAAAAGAAAGAAAGCATTGAAGGCAACATGGGACGAGTCTTCTTCCGAGGAATCCGACGACGAAGAACTAGAACAGACGAACTTTCTCGCCTTGGCAGCCCGGGACTACACCAACGGATCCGGAAGTGAGGACGAATCAGAAACCGAGTCTGAGAGAAGCCACGGATCCGCATCCGTTTCCGAAGGACCGAACCTCTCTGTAAGTAAAAATTGTTTATATAGCTTAATTAATTATTTAATGCATAAAGTAGCTAAGTCCAAGATTCGAATCAAAACGCTTCTAAAGGAGATAACACTCCTTAAAGAAACGCCAAACAACGAATCCTTAACTGATCAAGTTCAGACTGGAACCTCAACTCAAGTTCAAAAACTTGAGGAAGAGAATTCCAATCTGAAAAGTCAGGTAAAGGATTTGAAAACTACCCTAGAACGATTTTCCTTGGGATCCAAGAATCTTGACTTGATTCTTGGAACACAAAGGGCAATCTACAATCGAACTGGACTAGGATATAAAAAGAAATATAAATCTTACCTATCCTTAATAAACAAACCAAATAGAAAAGTGGTCCAAGCATGGGTTGCCAAGTCCAACCTGATCAATCAAGTTGGACTTGGACATTATTGGGTTCCTAAGGATCAAATACATTACCTCAATAAACCTTATCGAGGCTATGATCCAGGGGGAGTCAAAACAATAAAAATTCGAAATTAATCTAAAACTCAAAATTCAAAATTAATCTAAAACTCAAAATTCAAAATTCGAAATTAATCTAAAACTCAAAATTCAAAATTCGAAATTAATCTAAAACTCAAAATTCAAAATTCAGAATTAATCCAAAATTCAAAATTCAAAATTCGAAATTAATCTAAAACTCAAAATTCAAAATTCAAAATTAATCTAAAACTCAAAATTAAAAATTCAGAATTAATCCAAAATTCAAAATTCAAAATTCAAAATAAATCTAAAACTCAAAATTCAAAATTTATCTAAAATTCAAAACTCAAAAATCAAATAGAAGGAGGGTCCAGAATAGCTGGCAACTCCGAAATCTATTTACCCGACAGGGTAACCAAACTTAATCTACCCGAAATGGGTAAACTAGAGTAGATTACCCGGATGGGTAAATAAGGATAGATTAAAAAGGGTTAAATTTTAACTTGAAGCACAGTACTGGTGAAGTTTTTGGATTATAGTACGTTGGGAAAACTTGGGCATCGCATGTCTAGGAAGATATGGCTTCGACCTGGTGCATTTGGCCAAGTGGAACTAACCGAAGCTACCTTTAAATGGATCATAACTAGTTAGACCAAGGTTTAGTATTAAGCTCAATGGGTAGGACTATTTGGGAAACCTCGAAGGCATGGTTACTTTAATGAGCTCCTTGTGACTAGGGGTGTCAAAAATGAACCCAACCCGACGACCCAACCCGAGTCGACCCGAAAAAAATCAGGTTCGGGTTGGGCATTTTCGGGTTCGGGTCGGGTTTGGGTTGGAGGGTTGAAGAGTAAAAAAATTTCGGGTTGGGTCGGGTTGGGTTCGGGTTGACCCGGGTTGACCCGGGTTGGCTTAAATATAGAGTTTTTTGGGTCCTTTTGGGGTTAAATCAAATTTTATTTTAAAAATATAGATGTTTTTATGTATATTAATATCATATTTGTATGATAATGATGGAGTATTGAGATAAAAGTGAAGAATTATAGGGAAAATAGCCCAAAAAAGTTGTTTTGAATCGGATTTTCGGGTTATATGGGTCGGGTTCGGGTTGATCGGGTTGATCGGATTCGGGTTCGGGTTGAGGTGTTTTGGGTTGAACTCGGGTTCGGGTCGGGTTCGGGTTGGGTTAAAAAAAAAAAAAAAAAACTCAACCCGACCCAACCCGACCCGACCCACCCGAATTGACACCCCACCCCTACTTGTGACTCACCATAGCCCAGAAGTTTATCCAAAGAACGCTTACTTGTTGAACCCAAAGCTAAACCCGAATCTAACA
Source organism: Zingiber officinale (assembly GCF_018446385.1). Lineage (NCBI taxonomy): Eukaryota > Viridiplantae > Streptophyta > Magnoliopsida > Zingiberales > Zingiberaceae > Zingiber > Zingiber officinale. The sequence continues at coordinate 133,287,544 of NC_055993.1, forward strand.
TAAAGTTAAACAAAACCCTACAAATTGAACTAATTCATCTCACAGAATAATAGGAGCCCCTGATTGAAAACATAGATCGGGTGAGATGACTAAGCAAACTAAATTTTAAATCTTACTTAAGTTAAGTTAAACATTTTTCAAAATTAAATTAACTCAAATATCTCTAAATTACTTAACTTAAACAGTTTTAAATTAAACGTCTTTTTTAATAAATTAAAACATTAAAAAAAAATGACGAACAAACAAGGGTCAAAAACCGAGGGCGGGCGCCCCCGGTATTCGGACTCAGGGCGCCCGCAGAAAACCCGGGCGCCCCGCCTCACACGACCCCGGGCGCCCGGAACAGGTCCGGGCGCCCAGCCTCCCTTATATATAGGGGGCAGGAGGCGCCCCCTACCCTTGCACCCAAGTCTTCCTTAAAGCTTCTTAGCTTACCTGCGAAGACTTTCAAAATTAAAATTTTCCGCGGTTGATACGGAGTCGTGACTCAACCGAGGTCATCAGTTCTAAAATTTCTTACAATGGCTCCTCGGTAAAATTTCTATCCCCTCCTAAACTTTATTTCTTATAATGCTTGTTTATTTCTTAGTGTAATATTAGTTTGAAATTTAGGAAGCGTACTAAATCTGGTGCTGGGCCCTCTACACCTAGCATTGACCCTAGGTTTCCCACCGATGAACTTAGGATTAAGTTTATGTCAACAAATTACATGGCCATTAGAACCAAATGTATAGATAGATCGTTCTTTCTACGCTCTTGTATTCCAGTCTCCGAGGCAATAAACCACTATAGGTTGCGAAACCTTGTTGAGTGCACCAGCCCAATAAACATAAGTTTATGTGCCGAATTTTACAACAACCTAGTAAAAGTAGACGACTTCTCCTATACCACTAGGGCAGTCGGCACGGATATCACATTATCTCCTACTACCATTCGTGAGTTTCTAGGTTTACGAGAGTCACCCTGCACCTTTTTATGCTATCCTCCTAGGGAGCTACCTTTTGGAGATCCCTACTCACATATTACCCTCGATACGATCTATTCGTATTTCTTTGAGGACCAGCATGATCCCACTGAGACCCAGTTTAGGTCAGTTAACCTTAGAATTCAGGACTATGCCCTTTATAGGGTTCTAGTGCTTTGTATTCTACCGCTGACCACTCACGACATTGCCGTGATGCGTCAATTTCACTCCTTTCTTCTCTATGCCCTGTGTCATAGGTTAGACATAGACATCAGCCTACACATCTTTTCCACTATTATTTACGCATCTGGATACGTGACCAGCAGACGAGTACATATGCCTTACTGTCACATTCTGACAGCTTACATGTCCTCATTGCACATTGATGTCACCGGAGGTGACATCCGCCACATGACCGAGTTTGACATCATAGGAGCTAGGAACTTTTCCCTAGCAAATATCCATATAGACGATGAGGGTACCATGTCCTGGCGTAGGGGGGCTCAGCACCAGTAGGGGGGCTCAGCACCAGCAAGCGGGGGAGGCAGAGCAAGATGAGTTCATGTTGGCACTATTTCCTGAGGAGGCTGCTCCTGCCCCACCACCACCTCGAGCACCACACCAGCACCCCGCACTCTAGCTGATCGAGTTTCCGGACTAGAGAGGGCTATGTCGAGTCTCCAGAACGAGAGCTCCGAGTTTCATCAGGCCATGCGGCGAGAGGTCTCCGATCTTCGACGAGAGGTCCGACAGGAGGTCTCCGACTTACGACGAGACGTACGGCAGGAGCTCTCCGACCTACGCTGAGATCTACGAGAGGACGATCAGGCTCATCACACTGAGCTCCTGACACTACTCCGGTCGCTGGGTTCCGGACCACCTCCCTCATCATCTCAGTAGCTCCGACTGTAGCTCTATTATGACTCTAGTACAGCATGTGGCAGCTCTATTATGACTCTTTTATCTATGTCGACTTGTTAATCTAATAGACTGTTTTACTTCTGACTTGATTGATTATACCTTATTCTAATAGATCAGTCTTTTAATCACATTTTTGAAATTCTAGGCAAACTTTGATTTTTCAAATCCCTACTTTACTAGACTTTCAAAAGTTGGATTTAGCCTAGGATTTCCCCTAGAAATAATGTTCCCCCAGGACTCAGCCAGAGCATCTCACAAACACCTAGGTTTACCTTGATTGTGTTTGTAAAACATAGAACGGTGTGAGATGCATAGGGTACAGCCTAGACTTGAGAATGTTTATTTCTGTGCATCAATATGAGTCTGGGCGTTAAATACGTGACGAAAAGTAATCAAATCAAGTCTTCCAGCCTTAGTCAAATCTAACTGGATCAATTGACTTGACTTGACTAACCAAGTGAACACTGTTGCCCTCTAGGCAATCAGCAAGTAGCTAAACGGTTAGACAGTTGGTGAAGGAAATAATAGATCTAAGCATGTCTGTACTTAAGGGATCTGATACCTAATCAAAACAAATCTTTACTCATGCTTGGACTTTAGGGCTCTGATACCTTACTAAAATAAAATGGCAAGCTATAAAAAAAATATATATATAAATAAGGTTATCGCTTCTCCTTTGCCTTAAGTATTCTTGAAATTCATTTCAAAGCAACTTTTTCAAAAACTTTCTCCAAATTTTCAAGTGTCCTCTATTCTGAAATTTTTTGTTTAAGCTGAAACCTTTTCGAAAATTTGTCAAGTTAAAAAAAAAAATTATTTAAAGCTTTGAAAAAAATTTTTAAGTTGAAAATCTTCCTTGGAAATTTTCTTTAAAATTCTGAATATTTTCTCCAGAAAATTTCTGAAGCTGAAAATTTCAATTGACAAAATTTTGAAAAATATTGCTATTCTAAAGTGTTACCTTACACTTGCTCCTTGCCTAAGTCAAAATGTTTTCTGCTAAATTCTGTCTTGAAAAATTAAGTTTTTCAAAACTAGCTCATTTTTGATATATGGCAAAGGGGGAGAGTAGAAAAATTCAAAGAAAATATTTTAAAGAGAGCTTGTATTAAGGGGGAGCTATGTTTATGCTTATCTTGCTATTACGCTTATCTTGTGTCGTGTGCTTATACATAACAGTGTATGTCTTTTACTTAACATTGAATTTCGGTTGCCATTATCAAAAAGGGGGAGATTGTTGGTGCGGGAAGCATCCGACGATCGAACCTTAGTTTTGATAATGGCAAAGGATTCAAAGTTAAGTTAGTGTGTGATATAAAATGTTTGAATGAGTGTTTCAGGAAAGTCCTAGCTGCTGTTAGGCAGGTGAAAAACCTTAAGGGGTGGTAACCTTAGGTGGGGGAAAACCCTAAGGGGCGGTAACCTTAGGTCCTAGGGGGCGGTAACCCTAGGTGGAGAAAAACCCTAGGGGGCGGTAACCCTAGGTCCTAGGGGGTGGTAACCCTAGGCGAAAAGTCCAGTCGGTCTGGAGGACCGGACTGACATCAGGTAATCTCTCCTGAGGGGAGTAGGTGAGGACGCGTTCCCCGTAGAGGGAACAGTAGGCGTCGGGTCGACCTAGGGTTTCCGGTTGGAAATCCGAAGTCAGACTCGGACAGTCCGAAGACTGTCAGTTATTCCTTATTGTGTTTTATCAGATTCTAACACTGTCTTGCAGGGTATTTGCTCGGACTAACCTTGTTTTGCAGGTGAGGAACCTGCTGGAAAAAGGTGGTTCGGCACCCGGAGGTCCAGGCGCCCGGAACAGGTCCGGGCGCCTGGGACCAAGTTTTATCCCTGCCGCAACTTCGCCACGTGGAGCATCCTGGTTGGTTGGCCACGTCACACTCCAGGCGTCCGGAAGGGATCCAGGCACCCGGAATGTCATATAAAAAGAGGGTCGAGGGTGCAACCAAAACAACAACGATTTCTAAGCTTTCTTCTGTGAAGTGCTGCCAACTAGACGACCTTGAAGTGCTACTACTCGACGTCGACAACCCGAAGCTCAGACTCTTCGATCTTTTGTTGTCGGTATTAGTTTACTTATTGCATTAATTGTAATTCAAATTGTAATCTTTACGATATATAGTTGTTGCCCATCGAAAGCGGTCAAGGACCGCAGGTCTTCGAGTAGGAGTCGCCATAGGCTCCGAACGAAGTAAAACACCTGCGTCTCTGTGTGTTTGATTTTACTTTCCGCTACGTTTCTATTCTGTGTTTTAAAAGCTTAAAATAGCCCCGAGCACTATTCACCCTCCCCTCTAGCGCTTTCGATCCATCCGACTGGTGAGTTTCCATCAAATAATTTTGACTTAAAACTGGATCAAATTGGGATTGCTACTTTCTCTCACACAGACCAAAAAAAAACACACGCACGCACGTAAGAAAACCATCACCCTGATGGTCTTCCTCATTATTCAATAACATTGGAAGAAACTAAATTAAAAATCAAAGTAAGTCAACATGTGTAAGGATATTTCTATCTATTTTATCGAGATTCAATCACATCTAAGCACGTACTCAAGGTTTATTATAGGATGGAGATATAACAATGAAGAGAGTATACACCTAGCTATAATATTCAATAATGTGTTGCCGGTAGAAATATGATAGTCATATTCAATCGTTTTGTATGGGATACGTGATGGCAAAAAGATAAATACATTCGCTCTTAGTATCCTTGTCAATTCATCTCAGAGTCAACACGGAAGAGGTAAATCACGGGTGATTACTAACTTTAGGAATAATGACTTGCACATAAGGGAGACATTTATCTCGACTTTATCGAGATTCAAACCATATACTTCATGATGATAATATCTCACGCGCTAGCCACTAGACCCATCCGAAGGGACATTTTGTATAGGATACATGAACAACTAACCTAATACATTTGAGAGATTATTAGTTATGATAGATAGTAGAATTATAAAGGAAAATTACTATAAAATATAGTTACAAAATTTTTAATTGAAATGATTTTACTTAAGATCTTGTTAAGTCTGTATAATGTGAGAATGTAATAAAAGTCCTAATAGTATCATCACTTTATATATATATATATATATATATAAAAGACAATTGTAAAAATGATGGATACCTTATATATTTCAACAGAGCAATGATACACATAAGAAAAAAATCTTAAAAAAATATTCAAAGATAGACATATAAATTTATAGTCTACTATTTCATTTTTTATAGGTTCATCATTTTATGTGTTTATTATTGAATATTTCTTAGAGATTCTTTTTCTAAGTATATCATTTTTCATTTCTACAATATGATAGCAATAAGTAAGGGTGGAACTAGAATTTTTTTTTTATAGGGGGGCTAAATCCACGTTGCGAAGGCCATGCGTCACTGTCGTTGTCGATCGCATGCGCAGGCGCGCTCCAACGTGACCTTTTGGATAGAAAGAAGGATGGGGAGAGGACAAGAGGTGGAAGGCCTGGAGCTCAAGTTGGCTCCATTTCTCCATCAACACCACCCGCTTCATCACCTACTGCATAAAAGTCTGTCTGAGAAAAAGATTGAGGGTTGGGGGGGGGGGGGGGGGGTGCTAAAGCCCCCCTTAGCCCCCTGTCGGTCCGCCCCTGACAATAAACAATCTCACACTTATAAACATATTAATATTTAAACAAGCGCCTAGGTAAGATATTAAAGAATAAGCCATTAGATGTCAACTAGTATCTATCTTACATTATTTATTACAATTCTATAACACGCAAAACTTTGAAAGCTATCTATTCAACATAGATATATTTATTTTTCGATTTCAAAATGTTATTTAATTAAAAATAAAAAATTGCAAATTTTATTTTCTTTTAAGAATTAGACTTTAGTTATATCTTTATTTCTTTAAATATTCTTTAGTTTACTTATTTCAAAAAATATAAAGGCATTACCCTATTTTTTATATAATTTTTCTATTCAATTTTTTGAATATGGAGAATATTGATCTGCTCTAACAACTAAAAAGATTATATTAATATATCTTTTCATTTTTTTTCTATTAAGAAAAGGAAGTAAAATAAAAATGAGAGATTTTTTTTTTTTTTCAAAATCGACAGCTGAAATGGGATTCGCGAAATATCTGGAGGATTTAGAACGTTGTTTATATTTTGAAGGATTCGAATTAGGGTTCTGTGCATTCGCCCGCCTTGCTCACTCTGGCTTTTATTTTTCTCGACAACTTCTACCTGGAAGTGAAGATGAAGCCAATGAGCTCGCCGATGGAGGTTTCGCACCACCACCCCCATGAAGATGGCGATCGTGGCATGTCGGAGGCCATATCTGGGCAACCCCAGCTCGCCTCTCTGTCGATCCCCGTCGCAGATGAGAAGGTCCTTGTGTCGGGTAATCACGTTAACCTCCTCCTCCTCCTTTTACAGGCTTGGATATTTCCCTCCTTGATCCGATTTTTTTGGGTACGCAGTCGAGGTCTGCTTGAAACCATCGAGCACGGCACAGCCCGATGATATACGCACTGCAGTAGAAAGGTCCTCTTTCACTCTATTCTGCATTAAATCGGCATTTCCAAAGGCATAAGCCTTATTTGTTTTTTTTTTCCCTTGAAAGTTCAAATTGGATCTTTTGAGCTACTTATACAAGCGAGGCAAACTAGGGCCCTTTAATACGCTAATATGCCTTGTGGATAACCTCTCATTTTACCAGGGGGGAAAAAATATAATGTGAATGGAATTGTCAGCTGATTTGAGATTTGCAGTTATGAGAGTCATACATTTTGTCCAAATTAAAGTTTTTGATGAACTAAACAAATTGATCAATATTTCACGGTAAATTCCTGCCTGACCTTCTTTAAAGATAAATGATATTGTTTAATCTATATGAATATTGCTAAGTTGGTTCATGAAATTTTGACATGGAGTCTTGGTCTTACATTCATGGTAAGAGTTATGCTTTGATCCAGTGAAGCTTTTTGGTTAAAAAATGCATCAGCAGTTTTTTTCTTCACTTCTATCACGTAATGGATCTGGATAAATAAGTATGAAATCCATAAAAGTTTACGAAAGAGTTCATATGCCCTCAAAATTCTGAAAGTAATCAGTGTTATAGATAGTGCATTTACTGATTCCTACTTCTTATTTCTATGTAGTATATGGATGATAGCTGATAATTTACCCAGACCTTTGTTTGTCTATGGTCTGCACCTAATGTTTAATTCTCTCGTCTGCGTGACCTGATCTTAGAGTTGTTTGGTTTTCATTTCTTTCTTAAATGCTTAGTTTTTGATATGTATGACATAATTTGTTGCATTTTCTGTGAATCAGGATGCTGGAGAAGAGGAGCATGACGTATGTGGATGGACCCATTCCAGTGCCTACTGATGATCTTTTTCTTCTTGAAAATGTTAAAAGAATCTTGATTTGTGATACAGGTTGAACAAGTAATCAGAAGACTCTTAGAATTTTCTTTAACTTTTTCTTGATTTCTTGAGTTCTAATGTATATCTATTCTCTAATGTAGATGAATGGGTGGAGAATCATAAGGTCCTACTGTTTTGGCAAGTCAAACCAGTTGTGCATGTTTATCAGGTATTACTTTCCTGTTGGCCTTTTGATTTGTTTTTCTCTAATGAATTGACATTATATGAGAAAAAATGCATAGCTATCAGAACTGGACCAGATATCAAACCAGAAAAGCTCCAGATTATTCATTGGTTGAATCAATGGGTGGTCAAATTGCCTACCAAACTAGAAACTGACTTGGTCAAGCTAACTGGACTGAGAATCAGGAACTAAGTAATTAATTGATATAAATATATCTAATTTCTAGAACATAAAAAATAAATATTGAATACATAAACTAAAGTGTGCAATTTTGAAATCATACTTACTACAGGCAACTTGAAAATTAGTTAAGAAATCAAATGAAGTTGTAAACCATATGACTCAAGTATTAGGAATTTACAACTTTCATTAAAGATTATTATTACAAAATAAGACAAGTTATAAAGGTATATTAAGCCATGCATAACCATCCTAACATCTTATACATCTTAAGTTTATGTCCATCAAAATATAACCATTAAAAACCATCAAAACCCTACCTAACCATCAAAGTATTGTTGGTACCCCAAAGTAGTTTTGATGTGATCAAACAAGTTAAGTTAGGTCCTGTTGTGTTTAACTTGTGTCTAAGTGTACAGGAACTTAGGAGCATAGGGCATCGAGCAAAAGACGCAATTAGCGAGAAGGACGACATGGGAGAGAGCCGACGGGCTCGGTGCGTCTGAGGGATGAGTTGCTGTGGAAGAGTACACCGACGGACGAGAAGGGAGCTTGTGGTGTTTCCGAGGGACGAGAAGCCGGAGTAGAAGATTGCTCGAGGAGCACAAGACGCAGCTGTCCGAGGGACGAAAAGCTGTGAAAGAGTATGTTGGCGGACGAGAAGGAAGCAAGCAGCAATTCCAAGGGACTAGAAGCCGGAGCGGAAGTTTGCTCGAGAAGGCCGCAAGTTGGGTTCGGGTGAGTCCTATTCCAGATGATCGAAATCACCCAAGCGAGTGGAGCGGAAGACCCGAACTGAGGCGAGCGGAGCCGAAGAAGGAGGCTCGGATCAAAAGTCAGCAAAAGGCTGACTTCTGATGCCTGGGGCGCCTGGACCAGTCCGGGGCACTCGGAATCATTTCGGGCGACCGAAACCCGATTTTTATCTAGAGCGACGTAGCTTTTGACGGTTGCGTCGGGGATAGATTTCTATCCTATTCTATGCGTCTGGAATGCTTCCAAGCGCCCTGAGCAGGGCTATATAAGTAGCCCCGCTCTAAGAAGCTAACAAGAAGAAGAAATACTCAAACAACACTTGTGATTCATTCTAGTTTTGTTTTTGTAATTGAGTATTTCAACTGCTGTAAGAGGCTTCTTCACCTCAAGGATATTGTTTACTGATCTCCAACTTCCTTGGATTAACAACCTCCCTGGTTGTAACCAAGTAATCCTTTCGTGTCTCTTTTCTTTCGGTCACTTATTTTATTTATGCAAGTGTTAGATTAATTAAGCCGTAAATTCGAGAAAGATTCCTTTTATTTGTCAGGGCTATTCACCCTCTTCTAGCTGGCCACCAACAGTCCTACAAGTATCTCAAGTATCAAAATGTAACTATATAAACCATCAAAACCATTTTAAGTATCAAGACATTACCATCAGACCTTACATAACCAAGAATTTTTGGACCATCAGTAACCTTCAAAACATAATTAACATAATTCACATACAAGCCAAGTTACAGAGTTTTCATAGTTTACAAGATTGTTTGTTGGAACATTGGAACACTAGTTTGACTGTTCCATCTTTTGGAGACAAGCCCACGTTTGGAAACTTAGAGACAAAATCGACAAGTGCTTGAGACTTCTTTGGAGCTCGTTGTCTATTTTTACTCTGAAACTTGCTAAGTTTGATTGACTAGTTCAGGAATCTCTCAATTGGTCTTGCTTAATCAAGATATACTGTAATGGTTGATCAGTCATGATCTTTGTGGCATGAGCCTGAAAGTAATACTGGTGCCTCCGAGTTGCCATCAACAGAGAATATATTAATTTTTAAAGAAGAAAGTACCTTGTTTTGATGACTTTTAGTACATGACTAACAAGTAGATGGAGTTTTGTACTTGCTTTCTTTCTTTACTAGACTGAATTTATCCCCAAGTTTATAATTGTTAAGTATAACAAGGGAAATCTCTGTTAGAAGGACATTAACACTAAGGATTGGGTCAGATAGTGCTGCTACTCAACGGAAGTTTTATCACAAGCTTTGTCTCAGACAAAAACCATCTAATTCTTTGCTTTGATGCTCTCAAAGGATGGCAGCCACATTTTAGCTGATTATAAAACGAACTGGTTCAGCACAACCACTTGCAGTTAGACTCTACTTCTTGAATGTTGGTGGGGGTCTATGTATCTTAAATTGCTTGTATCTTGAAGGGATTGGCTTCAGTCCCCTGATAAATTTGTGAAAACTTGTATTGAAGGCATACTTCTCCAGGTTCAACCACAGAATATCTCTTCATCTCAAATGTTCCTTAAAGATCTTCTACATGGTCTTTGCCAGCTTTTGCAAATCATGTCATTTGACTTCCCATATTCCTCTGATCTAGTCATGGAATAACAACTTTATCGTCCTTTGATATGTATAACTGACTTTTTCAGACTGAAACATCACCTTGTATTAATAAGTTTCAGGGCTAACTGTAGTTGAAGTTTGCTCATCCCCCTTTAGGATTTCATATACAAGCCCTGCTAGATTGTTGGAATCGATAATACTATCTAGCATGTTCGTGTCAAGACAGGTGTTCTATATCATCAGTAATTGAACCTGAAATGGAATCATCAAAATTAATACACATCATAATGCTTTAGATTTAATGCACATCATGACGCTTCACAAATTTTAATTCTTATCATTACTTTTGATTTCACAACACATTATTATTTTTTTTTTTGCTCTTGTTACATTTTGGATGAGGATTACGTCCCTTAGATGTTCAGCTTTTCAATTAAGGTTGAAATATTCAGATTTCAGATTTATTTTCAACATGGTTTTCCCATGCATTTATTCTAATAGAGTAACATATTTAGCTTAGTGAAGAGGGGCCAGGAGAGGAACCAAGCGGAGATGATATGCTTGCTAGCTTCAATGAGTGGATTCTACCAGCAAAGGAATTTGATGGATTGTGGCCAAGGTTCATGACTTCAACCATTTTATTGGTGTCTTAGCCTGCTATGTTTAAATTGAATTAGATAGTCATTGTTTCCACAGCTTAATTTATGAAACTGGTCTCAAGCAGCGATTGTTGCGATATGCTGCAACTGCACTTTTGTTTACTGAAAGAGGTGTAGATCCTTGCCTTGTGTCATGGAATAGGTGAGCAAATTTCATTTTAAGATACAGAATATAGCATTGTGTTTCGTTTCTTGTTAAATTTTAACTTGATCCGGCTTCAAAGCACGGAGTGGTAATTTATATGAAGGTTCATCTTTCATTAGAATGCCTTTTTCCCAAATATCTTAATAGGGCTTAATTGACCCCTTTGTTCATTCATTATTACAAATAAGACCATCATGCTAGTGCTGGTCATGGTTTATTATTGCAGAATCATTCTGCATAATGACTAATGAGATTGGAACTGCTACTTTTATTTCTGTTATATACAATGGTTTCTGTTTTAATGATCCTTATATAAAATTATGCAAGGAATTTATTCTATTCCATTTCCCACCTATGAAAGTTATTTCAAATAAATCAAACGTATTGAAAAAGAAACCACCTAGTTTGTATTTAAATAAAGAAGTTAATGTTGAACTGCTAATATTTATTATGATTCTTCCATATTTAGAAAACTAAATTTCAAGCATAAATAGCAAAGTCTAACATTGTATATGAAAAGACCTGGTGTGACATGCCTCTTAATGTCAATCTATGGTTGTCAAAGTCAATATTGTTTTGGGTATTCCAAAAATTAGATATTGACCTTCTCAGAAAAAATAAAAATAAAAATAAATATGATAAAATGAAATAATTAGTGTCCTGTCCTCTTGCACATCACATAATAATCGATTAATCATTATTAATAATATCAAATGATTATCCAATATTGATTATTTAAAATTAATTCAGATGGGTATAATATAATACTAAATTAGTAATATTAAGAGTAATCATATATCAGTTGTAAATAATTAATATATCATTACTGATAAATTGTTTTTATACATAATTTAATTATTATTTATCTAATTCATAGTTAAATACTAATAATAGTTATACAATTAGTAATATTCTGATTTTTTATTTTTTTAAATTGGTAAATTTTATTTTTTAAATGTTTTAATTTTTTTATTGTTTCTGAAGTTTTGTTAAATTTTCTGAACTTTTTTACATTTTTAATTTTTTATATTATAATAAAATTTAATATAATTATTTTGTCAATCAATATTTCAGTTTTTTTAATTATAATTCAATGTTAATTAAAATATTGATGATACTAATACTGCAGATTGATTTGTTATTAGTACTATTAATCAAATAACTTCTAACTAGTTATGTATTTTCAAATATCTTAATATCTATGTATTATAGCTATCTTAACAATTAATACACATTATTTATTGCTTGATAAAGTTAATAATAATTAATCAAACTGTAATCATTACTAGCCCCTAATTTTATTATTATCTATATTTAATATTTTATGTTAATTAAAAATAAATAATATAGCCTTAATACTATTTAAATCTTACGTTTTTTGAATTGCTACCAATTAGTAGTATTTTTATAGATATACCATTAAATTACTATAATTATACAACTAAATTTTTATTATGGCATTATTAATTATTTTTTATTATGTATCCATAAGTTTATTTATGTTTTATCAAACAAAATATAAAAAACAAATTGATATTTAATGCTAAATGTCTTTATTAGATGATCATAAATAAATTTCAAATATAATTACATCTGTACTCATAAAAATATGTGTCCATTTCAAACAAAATTACATCATCAACAGCTTCTCAGGTTTGAACTTGCTCTAGCGTTGTAGAATTTAAAAACAAACTATGTTCTTATTTATAGAGTATCAGAGAGGGACTTATTTTCTTGTTAGTCATTCCAACGTTCTACTTGTGAAAGTTGAATTGATTATAAATGTAAATTATTATAAAAATGAAAGAGATATATAGTTTACAAGTGACTAAAGCTAAAAATTTAAATTTAAATGATTATAAGCATTTTTTATTCTGAAAATTTAGGTGTTCAAATTAGATATAGAATAAACATGTGTGAGCAATCTAATTGATTATTAAGTAAATAATTATTACAATAAAAATTTAACTAAAAACTACAATTATATTAAGTAAAATTAACCTTGTTACGATACAACAACAACTAAGCCTTATCCCATTAGGTGGGGTCGGCTATATGGATCCTTTTACGCTATTGAGCTCTATCTCCTACTATATCATCATCTATACTTAAATAAATTTTATCTTATTTTATTGTTGCTAACCAAGTCTTTTTTGGTCTTCCTCTTCCTCATTTGATATTCGTGTTTGTAATAGTTTTACATCGCCTAACTGAAGCACTTATTCGTCGTCTAAGTACATGTCGTACTATCTTAAACGTATTTCTCAAAGTTTTCCCTCAATAGATGCAACTATGACTTTCTCTTTAATGCTCTCATTTCTTATTCTGTCCATTCTCGTATATCCATACATCCATCTTAATATCCTCATCTCTGCAATTCTCATTTTCTGCTCACGTGCTCGAGTCATAGTCCAACATTCAGCTCTATATAATATAGCAAGTCTAATTACGATTTTGTAGAATTTTCATTTAAGTTTTAGAGGTACTTTACGGTCACATAAAACACCCAACGCTCTTCTCTATTTCAACCAGCCTACTTGTATTCTATGTAAGACATCTCTCTCAATCCCCTATTTTGCAAAAATAATCCTAAATATCTAAAGCTCTCGGTTCTGGATAACTCGTTATCTCCTATCTTAACAATTGTCTTATTATGTCTAATATTGCTAAACTTAAATTCCATATATTCTGTCTTTATTCTACTAAGCCTAAAACCTTTCTCTTCTAGTGTTTCCCGCCAATATTTTAGTTTAGCATTTACTCCTTCAGTGTTTTATCTACCAAAATAATATCATCTGCAAACAACATGCACGGTACTGTATCTTGAATATGTGCAGACATAATTGTTACGATCATAATTTAATTAAATAAATATAGAAATTGTATTGGCATGACATGACATTTATCAAAATTGCATTATTCCTATTAAACACCAAAATTCCGACGTCATTCAAGATTTTAAACCTTAAACCAAACTTGCTTCTAGACGTGTTTTTTTTTTTAATTTCCTTTTTTCAGTTTGTTGGTTCTTATTGCAGTTGTTGCAGTTTTTCTCTAGAAACCTTCAATGTAGTTGTAAATGTCATGTGGACCTTGAAGAATGGTCCTCTTCCTACTATTGTTTTTGTGCATGTACAGTGGTGCACATTTGGAATTGTGAAACAAGGTTCTTCAAGTGGATAATGACATTTTAGGTTGCAGCTTGATGCTTCACTTAAGTAGTTAAATCCGATTAACCTCATTTGGAGAATAGGTGTTAGTTCCAAGTTGTTGTTTTCAGGAACTCCCCTTTGTGGGGCTATGATAATAGTGCGGACAGAGGTCTCTTGGTCCTCTATGTGATAGCCCGACTCTTCTTTTAGGGGGAACATGGTTGTAGTTTCTAGAACATGAGGGAGATGCTTACTTCATCAATCCTTCCTAGACAATGGGGATAAATCTGGGATTAGTTAATAATGAAAATGGATGTCAAAGATAATTTAGTCAGTTAGCAACATTAGACATGTAGCTATAAGGCGGAAGAAAATTAATTCCTACACTTTAGAACTAATCATGTTGTTATATACTCTATGGATAAGCTACCAGTTAATCTCCATGATTGGTTGTTTTGCATGTTGTGTAACTGTGAAGTCATCAGCATAATTGTTTCAAAAGCATCACTTACAAAAGAGTTGAAGTTTACTCGTACTAAAATGTGTGTTACAGGATTATCCTTTTACATGGGCCTCCAGGAACGGGCAAGACATCTTTGTGTAAAGCATTGGCTCAAAAGCTTTCTATACGTTTCAAGTCAAGGTTTGATGGTGTAACAACTCATTTTATGCCTATTGCTCAGAGTCTTTGGCTATGCTGATATTTGAGTTGATGCTACCAATTCCTTGTAATAAGGTATCCCTTGTGCCAGCTGGTAGAAGTCAACGCGCACTCATTATTTAGTAAATGGTTTTCAGAAAGTGGGAAATTGGTATGTTCTGTCAATTTCATTAAAATGCATGTCTGTCCATAATTTTTCATAGAAATTATTATATATACAGACTGCATTTGGAGTATAAATATCAATTCAAAAATTGTCTTTGCCCTCATTGCTTTAATGAGGTGATTTTCAATTAGCTTTTCTTGGTACTCTTCCAGGTTGCTAAGCTTTTTCAGAAAATTCAGGAAATGGTGGAAGAAGAAAATAGCCTTGTGTTCGTCTTGATTGGTTAGATTCATTTTTGTCTATTTACATCTTCTTTTTGATACTTAGCAAGTTTTGAATGATCATTCATCAAATTATTGTTATCCAAGCTTCTAAAAGGTATCATTGATGGCATGTCATCTGAGCACATGTGTTGCTATTAGAACCATATTTACAATTGGTGTTGTGCATAGAAAAGTATTGTTTAAATAATTTTAATGACTTAATCAAGATAAACAATGTGATGAAGTGGGTTTGCATCTACTACCTACTGAATAATAAACAACAATTTGGATTGAAATTTCTAACATCTACCAATATGACATTAAGCAAATATATGCATATGAAAAAGTTTATAAGATTAGTGCACCAAATCGTTAATTGAGCATATCGCTCATATGTTTTAACTCTCTCTCTCTCTCTCTCTCTCTGATTTTATTATTGCTTTATTAACTTGATTATGCATCAAGATCAATTATCTTCATGTAGTCTGTTCCTTCATACCCAAGGTGGTCTTGACTTGTTTGCATGGACGAGGTGGTATAATTGAAAATAGCCATATGAGGTTGCATGTGGTTATGCAGCATGCATAATTTATTAATCATGCTACTTCATTGTAGAGCATATAACGTGCTATGTCATACATAACATGTTGGCTACATGAATTTACTTTACAAAATAATATTTTGGTTTGCATTTATTTTTATGATATGCATGATGAACATACTTTGGAATCCTAAACTGGAACTCCAGTCTTTCAATTCAAATAAAATCAATTTAACAACTTTATCAAATAAACTACAGTAATCTAACTAGGCATATTTCATTTTCTGTCTCACATGCATATTTTGTTTCTTCATTATGATAGTAGATATCATCATATTTTTTATACTAGGGAGTCACAATAATGTATCAGAAGCAAAAACAAGCACATCAAAAAAATCCATGTGTTGTTGACCCTTCATTTTAAGTACTGGGTTTTGTTAGGTAAAAATGGATAGATGTTATACAATGTTTTAACCATCAGACCTTTGTTTTATTTTTAATGCTTCATCCTGCCCATTACAATCTTCAGTGTGTGCACATAACATATTTGCATCCTTAATTTCCTTAAAAGTTACCCATCCCAAGTCTTGTTACTTTAATATTAATGTTCAATCTCCAACTAATGGCAGTTTACTATACACATCCATTATTTTACAAATTGTAACGCTCTGTATGGGTCATAATCAGTAACTTTCTTACCACTTGTTGAATACTCAATACTCTTATTCCCATAATTAAATCTTACTCCAATACTGTTTTTTTATTTAATGTGTAGATGAAGTTGAAAGTCTTGCAGCTGCTAGACAAGCAGCCTTGTCTGGTTCAGAACCATCAGACTCCATACGGGTGATACTTAAGAACTTGATTTCTAACACTTCTGGTTTCCAATATTGGGTCATCATAGCTCTGATGTTTTCTTTTCTTCCTTCTATTATGTGCTACTTACTTGTATTACCTGTTGTATACCAGGTTGTGAATGCATTGCTTACTCAAATGGATAGATTGAAATCTTGGCCTAATGTGATAATTCTGACAACATCAAACATAACAACAGCCATTGGTAACTGGTTCATGTTTTTTTTCTACATTGGTTGGATCAGCAATTATATGATATGAAGTGACACTTGTGAATTTGATTATATACTACCTTGAACAATTTGTGTTTTTTCACAATTTGCTGTAAACCACTTGATGTTTCCTTTGCACAAATTAAACATCATCTGTCAACTGCCCGCCTGTAGAAGCTTTATTAAACAATTCATGGCTTGCTGCAATATAACTGCATCATAGACCCCTCTAGAAACTAGGGGAGAGAATTGCTCCAATGAAGGCCCATGTTCCTTAAAAGAGAACCAAGTAGATAGACAAATGCAAGTTCTCATGCATTTTTCTCTCAGCTAAAAATACTTAGATACAATTAAAATAAATGTGAAAGAATAGGCAGTTTTGTATCTTGTGATGTTGCAAAACAGTTCACATTTACTGTGTGAAAATTAACTTCATGCAGGACTGAGAATGATTAGTGTATTAATGGGTACAAGTGTAAGCTCAAATTTGTTTTGCCTGAAGCTTCATGAATTTCAGAAAATTGGTGACTGATTTAAGTGATTTCGCTCTTGGCAAATTCAAGATATGAAGAATTTATACTATGTGCTTCTGGATTTTGATATCCATGCAGAACACATGTCATGAATAATGATACATAGGGTCTGCAGATCATATAAACATATAGAAATATCCCTAAACCTCTTTGGTTCTTTCTGTTCTGCTGCATAAGGACTAGTTGCTTCCATGCGTCAATCCATGTAAAATTTCACTCTCTTTAACAATAGAAGTCTATCATACTATTCCTGTAAAAAAAATTCATATTTGTGAGCTTACCTGCAAAAACACACCCTTGGAGTTGAAAATGTCACCTTCTATTTTTTGTATAGAAATAAATTTAAAATGTATTGCATATTGATTATTTGTTACAAAGCATATCTCAAGGTTCTTTTCTAGAAATACTAAAGATGTGGAATACTGAGCTCATTCTACTTTGTTTTATAGATCATAGTAAAAGTTATTATGGAATCTTTTATGATCCTTATGGTCCTTTCCAAACTAAGCAAATATGTACTTCTGTTTATACCTTTAGGGGTTGAATAGCATTTACAAAGTCATTCAAAGAAAATAAAAGAAATGAGGGCATGATAGATGGTTCAATAACTAGTACCATTTCTTGTCTGTCTAAGAATGTTATGGTCACACATCTGATGTTTTATGAAACTCTTCTTAATTTGGGTGTTAAAGCCAGAATTTGGGGATCTGGAGATGAAACACAATAACACATATAACGAGTGATCGCATCAGGGTTCATATTGGTGATCCCCTATCCAATTTGGATGCAGGTCCTATATATATGGTGCATATGCAATGGCATGGAGGATTATGCCTCCATTTTTTTTTTTTTGGGTACATTTGAGAACCAGATGAGTTACTTTCTTTGCTAATAAGCCTTGTATGTTGACAAAAAAAAAATGGTGAGGATGATCTATTTATCCTTTGTAGCTGGTCTAGTTGTGTAAATATTGATGGAAGCAATAGATTGGAAGCATAGAACAAACTCCCAAATTATAGTCTATTATTTTGTGGACTTTTTCTTGTAACATAAGAACTAGTTGAACCTAAGGTTTGTTTTTGCTGAAGTTCTTGTTAACAAAATGCAGTCATGGCTCAAATCAACTCGTCTAGGTTTATCCTTGACTGTAGAGGAATGAACTAAATAATCAGTCAAATTGGATGGTCAATGCAAGTAATTCTGTAACTACTTGTCAACAACTACTCGTTGTTGCTATGTTTGATAGCTTAGACATATTAACTATATGGTTTAAGTTGTTTAGTGGTTTCCACTGTCAAATATATAAGCTCACCTTTGTTAGGTTGCAGATATTGCTTTTGTTGACCGAGCGGATATCAAGGCTTATGTAGGCCCTCCTACACTGGAAGCACGATATGAAATATTAAGGTCATGCCTAGAAGAATTATTGCGAGCTGGGATTGTTTCATATCCTCCTCAGGTACAATTTTTAATTTAAGATCTCATAATGCATAAAATTTTACATGGCATATGCAAGCCGCATGAGCTAGCATCACCATAAAATCAATATTCATTGTGGAAGGGCAGTGTCCATATGCTACCATGGTTGAGAAATTAATTAAGTGTTTAACATTAATTTTATTCATTCAGAGAATGTTTAACATATCTCAGGCTTCTCTAACAAAAATCGCTTTTATAGGAAAAGTTCTTAGTTAGCATGGTGTTTGAAAAAAAAAATCTAAGGTGTTTCAATAAAGCTGAAAACATTGCTTAAACTTACAAAAAAATACTTGCTCTATTAATCAGGAGCCATAATTCTTCCACAATTTTTTTTCAAATTAAAATATTAATTATTTGGCTACTTGTTTATCTTCCAATTTTGTTCTGTTAATTATTCTCTTTGTCCTAGTGAAGTCATAATTTTGATGTCAAAGAGCAACACACTAGAAACAACTCAGCATCATTTAATAGTAGTATTCCTGGCCTTGCGGGTTGACACAGTTGCTAACTACATGAGTGATTGTTCCAATAGGGGGTCAATTCCCAGTGGGTACAAAATGCCCTGTTGGGTGCCTAACCTCTCCATGTAAAGGACCGCTGTGCTAGGGCAAAATCCCCCTTGTGATTTACCTGCTCATATGTAGCCGGCCAGCGATACTGGACTGCCTAAGTGAGCGTTATCACCTTTTGCTCCAATAGTAGTATTCCTGGTTGTGGAACCTTGGTGAGGGACTAGGAGCAATTACTGACTAAATGATGAGATGTTTGAAGTTCTTGTGAAGTAATTAGTTCCAAATGAATAACTTGTTCTTTTTTTATTTTGGCTTTTTAATATGTATATATCTTTGTTATTAGAGTCTTGAAGAGAATGCATCATACTTATAAACCTTGATTGACCCAACTGTTGGTCTAAAAAAATGAGAACCCAGATTCTTATTGGGCTAGTTTCTCTCAAAGACTAGATATAAAAAAGGGGAAAAAACGGATTTGACTATCCGGTTTTTTGAAAGCCAAAAAACCTAAGTGAGTCATCAAAAGCATCCCCTTGGTTTTATCATATAGAGAAAAAAAAGTTGACAAAAATACTTTAATCTCAACTACATAAAACAGAAGGACATATTTGACTTTTGAATCAATGAATTAATTAGTAAATCTTTTATATAATGAAAATATAAAACATCAAAATCTCATCCAATATTACCTATTACCTTTGACTCCTATAATCATTAAACTCACTTGTCGGTCATCTCTCCTAATCTTAATTTGGCGGTCCTTGCCATTGATCTTTGATGTCCGACAAAATAATAATTATTCTAGAGGCTCATTTTCATAGAGGGATTTCAAAGAAGAAACAAGAAATCGCCAAAACATAGAGACGTCGTCTCTAGGTTTAACCGAATAAAATTGATTCAAAACAAAAAATAATGACCTAACATCAACTAAACAGTTGTTTAAATAGATATAAAACCCTACAACAACAACAATCAAGCCTTATCCTACTAGGTGGGATTGGCTATATGAATCCTTTTACGTTATTGAGTTCTATCTCCTACTATATCATCATTATACTTAAATAAATTTAATTTTGTTTTATTGTTGCTAATCAAATCTTTTTTTATCTTTCTCTTCCTCATTTGATAGGTGTAGTTTATCATAGTTTCACATCGCATAACTAGAGCATTTATTGGTCTAAGTACATGTCCATACCATCCTAAATGTGTCCTTCGGAGTTTTCCCTCAATAGATGCAACTCCAACTTTCTCTCTAATGCTCTCATTTCTTATTCTGTCCATCCTCGTATGTCTACACATCTACCTTAACATCCTCATCTCTGCAACTCTCATTTTCTGCTCACGTGTTTGAGTCATAGCCCAACATTCAACTCCATATAACATAGTAGGTCTAATTGTGATTTTGTAGAACTTTCTTTTAAGTTTTAGAAGTACTTTACGGTCATATAAAACACCCGACAATCTCCTCCATTTCAACCATTCTGCTTGTATTCTATGTAAGACATTTCTCTCAATCCCTCTATCGTTTTGCAAAAATGATCCTAAATATTTAAGGCTTTCGGTTCCGGTCAACTCGTCATCTACTATCTTAACAATTGTCTCATTACATTTAATATTGCTAAACTTAAATTTTATATATTTTGTCTTTATTCTACTAAGCCTAAAATCTTTCTCTTCTAGTGTTTCCCACTAATATTCTATTTTGGCATTGACTCCACCAAAAAGGCAAAATCTTTGAAGCCACTGAAAAGGATTTCACCCAGTAACCAATTATAGATCTCTAAACGAGCTTCGATTTGATATATTAAGGTCACGTGGTTCAACCAAGTCAAAAGTTATGACCTCTTAAAACTTGGATCCTCCTGCATTAATCTTCCATCATTATTCTATATCCTAGGCCTTTGGTGCAGATTGTTGGTCCTCCATTCTTTTAATCCTTGATGCAATCAAGTGTAGGTTCTCTATGCTACAATCCCCACTCATGTATTTCACAGTCCACAACCACATTAAGAGCACTAACAAACTACAAATTATAGAGTTTGTGATGTGAAATATGTTTATATGACACAACATGTTAGTCTTCTTCATTACTTAAATATATGATTTATGAATAGAACAAATAAATTTGCAGTTTAACAGTTGAGCGAGCATAGTCATTCCAACCAATGGATTAGCTGGGTCAATGTTTGGGTAGACATGTGGTTCAACTAATGAATCAACCGGTTTGGCCTCTAGATCAGTGATCGAAAACTTGTCTTGTTTAATTTCCAGTTTGATTTTTATAACTAAGGGAACATGGAACACAAATTTTCTGTTTTGCTATATGGTAACCCGTTATTGCATCAAACTTAGAGAACTGTGCTTAATGCAAGGTGTCAAGATCTATGGCATTCACTACTACAACAGTAGAACCACATTAATCCATTAGTGAGGTGGGTAAATTTGCATATAAGCCTGAAGTGGATGGCCTTGAACATTTTCCATTAGCAAGCAACAATCTAAGTTCATAACTTTATTTGCTTGGGTTGTTAAGTGGAAGCCAATTTTTGCCACTTGAACTTGACATTGGTGAGAGTAGTGATGTGCAACTTGGACTCGTAAGTGCAAATCCTCATGTCCCTTGTATATTGCATGAGATATTAGTCCTTGATGAGCGTTGCGAGATAGGATTGCCTTTTTGAAAGATGAGCAACTGAGGTAGAGCATGTGGTCATGGTTGTGGTTTTATGGCTGCCACAGATAAAATTCCTTGCAAACCAAAGTCGTAGTCCTTAAATAAATGGGAGTGGTTCTTTTGAAACCATTTATGTATGTGCTCCTTGACATAGATATAATCATTTTGTAAGAAGATCTCAAGTCAATTGTGTGATGAGAATATTCCTATTGCACATGCTATAAATCTTTCTCACTTTAAGTTATGAACCATTCAGAGTTTTTGACATTGTCTATGATAATCTGTTTAACAACCTTTAATAATAACAAATTAATAATCATCTTTACCTAATAATATGACTATTGATTAAATGATATCATCAAACATTAACTTAATAAGCAATTTTTAAATCACAATATAAATTTTAACCAAAACTAACATTGCCCTAACTAAATTATTGGCCACACAACCTTACCTAGTTATCAAATTAAATTAATGAAGGCATATCACCTATTAACTTAACTAAATTAATATTTTTTCCGTATTCATTTCCTTCCACTTTATGTTGCTCCATCTTGAAACTCTTCTTCCACATGCCCATGCAACTCCTCCATCCTGAGACTACACACAATGAGAAATCAAAGAACAACAATGGAAGGATGGGATGATCGTAATCAGGACAACAATGCCCATTAAGCTCTCTACTTTCATCACTAAATTGAGTGGAACCTGGGCTGGGACTCTCCATGTTGTTGGCTTCATCTCTTATTCACTTGATGTATTTGAAAAGCTGTTAACGTCATTCTGGTTTCAATAATAGTAGGGTTTTCCTCTTGGGTACATTAAATATGCTTCAGGCGTCTGTCTGACTTCTCTTTTGGCAAGATTCTAGTCTCACTTGACTCTGTGCAAGGTTCTTTCTCTCTCTTTTGATATTATTTAAAATTTTAGCAAAGGAATTTGTGGGTTTGGCCTTTCTACTCACGTCAATGTTCCACCTTGTTCCGTGACTAAAGATGTTTAAATCATTTTAGGTGTATCATGGAATAATATCATGCCTTAATATAATGTTTAAAAGTGCCCACCAACTTCTCGGGATAGCTTTTATTGTATGGTTTTGGTTCTCCAGGTTTGTGTTGGTGCCTTGCTGTTAAGCTATTCAGCACTGAAAGAGACACTCCATACATCTCAGATGGATGAATCTGATGGGCCCTTTGACCACTCCAGTCTACTTCTTGATGCTGCAAAAGCATGTGAGGTAATTGAATGTTTCTTTATTGGTAAGGATTTATATAAAAATTCCAATTAATTGCAATATCTATTACTGAATTGTCCAGGGATTAAGTGGAAGAGGTTTGAGAAAGCTGCCTTTCTTAGCTCATGCAGCTCTCAAGGACCCATATAATTGTGATTCAAATAAGTTTTTGCTCATGTTAATAGAAACCGCAGTGCGAGAACTTTCCGAATCAAAAACATAATCTCTCATCTTCAATTTTGTGGATAGTTGGCAATGACAGAATGTCATTTCATGTGATAATTTTTGCTCAGTGCTGTGCCATCTTTACATTACCAGAATAGGACACTCAAGACAGCTGAACCATAAATGTACTGGAAAAAGTTTTAGATTGATCTCAATTGAGTATGTTGATTATCTTGTATCAAGTTTGTTATGATTTCATCAATAATATTGCTGGAAATATGTAAATAAGTAGCATGGCTACAATCTTCTCAATCTATGCCAGATGCAACACTGGAAATGTTCTTCATTTGGCCAAATGAGTTGTTCATTTGCAGGTAACTAGTTTATTCGACTGGAACCAACACAAAGGGAACTGCTGAGGTTGGAATGGGTAATACCTTGTGATGAGGTTCGTTTTCATCATTTAGCATTGGAAATTCTCATGCATTACACCTCCTGCCTCGATTAGAAAATTGTGTGCTTCATGGTCTCTCTGTTTGCCATCTCTTTTTCCACAGATGTCAAACGGGGTTGCTTGATGGTTTATTATTGTACCCTCTCTTACAAGGGTCCTTTGTCATTGTTGAACTTGCTAGCTCAGAATTTATTGCCATGGTCAGTAGGAATTTTGATGATACAACTCTTATCTGTTGCTTGAAAATTGCAACCACAAGTAGAATTTGTTACTTGTTCTCATCTATCCAAAAGAGTTGTTTGTTGGGGAAGTTTCTTTAGTTGGTACCTCTTGCTGCCTCTCTTCTTGGTACATTGACTTCGATAGGATGGAGGTCAAAGGTGGTGAAACTGCATAAGCATATTACCAACTCCCTGCAGACTCCATGAGCACACAAGTAATATAAACAAAAGTTCTTACCTCTTCATGTACATGGGACCATAACAAGTCCCTGAAGGAAAGATGTAGTCTTTTATGAACATGAGACCATAACAAATATAAAGTGGCATGCCAAAGAAGACTAGATGGTCTGTAGTACGAGTTGTCAATCTCACACAGGTTGTTACCTCTTCAGGACCAACTATAGGAGATTCCTTGCTTGATAATTCAGAGTTTGCTATAGGCAAGTTGTTACCTCTTCGCACAAGTTCACACAACTTGGAATTCCATTCGCCAGAGGAGTTATACCTTGTCTGGGATGTGTGACATAAAAAATGATTAATCAGGTTGGGTAATGTTGAGTATGGGGTGACCGATCCGGTCTTATGAAAATTTTTCATCGGTTATCAGGATAAATTGGGAAGTACTTGCAGCGGACAGCCTAGGAGTCTAGCATCCTTTAGTTGTATGTCACATTTAGAGAATTTTTTTTTTATAAATTTATCATAATTGAAACTTGAATTGTGAATATTTAGATAATAATTTAGATGTCTTATCGTTGTACCATAGCTCCGAGAGGCATGAGACGTGTGGAACAAGCATTGATATAATGTGTTTGCATGCAGTGGATCCATTGTTCACTAATCCCTTATTTGTTGCTCTGATAGCTGTCAAGATGCTATTTTTTCTTTTCCTTTTTTTTTTTAAATCTAGATGTCCAAATCAATACTGACCCAATTAATCCTGAAGATGGTTGGCCCTCCTCCATAGTTGGCCTGATAAATCCGAAAGTTCTTATGACAGTACATTGGCAGCTGACTTCCACAGGCCATTCATTGTTGTAGGGTTGCATGTGTCCCGAATCGAGTATTCCAATCGTGTATACCTCAACAAAGTTTTTTCTATCAAATTAAGTGTCCATGCCTGTCGCAATCAAGGACTGATTCATGTTGCTCTAAGAATTCACATTGAGACCTTACTGCTACATCGTGCTCATGGAGGTAGCTACTCCTCTATTGGTTGTATTTGTTGTATTCACACAGCTACATGCAACCGTAGACAAACAATTGGATTATTAAAAAAATCAAAGCTTGATGTGGGTTTTTTGTGGTTTTCATACACCAAATTTTAACAAATTACATGCATGGTATGATTTCAAGTTGACAGATCATAAGTAACTATAAATCAATCAATTCTCATCCTAATATTGGGATTTAATCCTTAATTTTAAGTTGATTTCTTACCTTTTAATGGTCTCATGAGAATTAATAATTACATATATTCGAGATTCATGTTTTTTTTATGAGCTTCGCTAGTATTGGAGCTAATATCTTCATTTAGTCAAAATAGACAATCCTTAATAATTGTAGATTTTAATTTCTCATTCATTTAAAAAATTAATTTATGATGATTTAACTAATTAGTTTTACGAATCAATTTTCAATAGCTTATATATTATATATATAAAGTAAAAGGTTTATCATTTTTATTTCCATTTCTATATTAAGAAAGCAAAGCTTTACTATCGATTTTCCATGTCTTTTTAAACTCACTTGGTGGAATTTGCTTGACTTCTTTTCTTGTTTTATTGGTTGACTTGGAGCATCGGCCTATTATTATGTTTAATTATTATTTCTATCTCCTTAATTGTATATATATTAAAAAAGATGCATGATATATAGAGAACTTTAATTAAAATACTGCAAAGCCTGAGATTCACCCACTTAGCTATTCCATACTATTAGAACTAAATATCGAAGGTTAGTTAACATACAGCAATAAAATAAGATACCAGATTTAGGAGATGCTATAATCATCATGATTTATTCTGATGACTAATAAAAAATTTTTATACGACCGAACATTTATTAGAACTAGAATAATAGTGAAGGTTAAGTTAACATTAAGTAATATAACAAAATATAAATTTTAGGAGATGTTATGGTCATCCATATTTTTTGATTTATCTTGATAATCTATAGAATTTTTTTATAAGACTAGATCGGTTATTTCTAAACTTAATCGGATTATAAGAGTTGAATATTTAGATTATCAAAGTTTTAAACTATCCAAAGTATGGTACGATGGTAAAACAGTGGGGTCTCCTCGGATGGGTCTAGTGGCTAGCACATAAGGTATTGCCATCAATGAGGTCTGGGGTTCGAATCTCGGTAAAGCTGAGGTAAATACCTCCCTTATGTGCTAGTCACTATTCCAAAGGCTAGTAGTCGTCCGTGATTTACCTTCTCCGTGTTGATCTTGGGACGGATTGACGGGGGCGCTGAGGGCGAGCGTATTCACCTTTTTTACCATCGTTGGTAAAACAGTGGGGCTCCTTCGCACACAGCGATAGTTCCCATCTCATACTGGGCATTGTTGTAACTATTGATAAGCTAGGGTCCCTCCAAAGTTTACCTATGTTTTTTGAATTTATTCTATAGGCTTGTAAAAAAATTTTTAGGGTCAAATTAATTATTTTTAAAATTAGTCAGAATAGTTAGATACATATTATAAAAAAAGTTTTAAGTCCAAAATAAGAATAGGAAAATATTTATGGTTCATTTGTTAAAATCAAAGAAGTAACAATTTAAGGATACCTCCAATGGGAGATTTTTAAAGAGATTTGTGAAATAAAAAATTTGAAGAAAAAAGCTCACTTATTATAAATGCAAAATTTGAGATTTATAATTTAAGAGTGGTAGTGAAATTTTAAATCAACACTTTCATTTTAATTAATGATGCATTAAAAAGTTAATAATGTAGGTATAGAAAAAAAATTATAGGAATTTTTTTTATTGGGGAGAGAGCGATTTGCTTTTGTGCTTTTGATATGGAATGGTGGTATACTAAAGACTAAACAAAAAAGTAGTTCTACTACTAACAGTTAAGTATAATATTATTATAAAATGTCTCTCCTCACCGTACAGACACATTCAATCACTTCAAGTGGGTCGAGAAGACCGTAGGGATAAGCTGCTACATTTATGAATTTTGTGATGGCCAACCAATGACATCTTTTCTCACATTTTAGAAAATATGTATCATGAGCTCCAACTTAGCTTTGAATCCAAGCCACTATGAAGAAAAAAAAAAAATTGAGAAAAATTGCATAAAGTCAGATGAAATAATTGAGAGGAAAAACAAAAAGATCCCAATCCAAATCTAAAATAATCATGCACGCACACTTTGTCATGTATCCGATTGCGTTAGGAATGATTGCAGCATAGAGTCCAGATCCTCTGCGCCCGCCTCCTGTGCGCCCGTCGCTACGCGACAAAAAACCCACGCGCTAAGCACGTGCGTTTCTCCGCTCCAGTAATAAAACTCAGCTCCAACGCACACATATCGCTTCCTGTTGATCGGTCTGTTGACCGATCGGTCTATTACAAAAATATAACATTAGTATTTATTATTTTTATTAGGATTAATATGGATCGAAGTATATTGGACTTGTATAATTATTATATGTATTAGAAACGTTTTTATTTATTATTTTATTTTTAAAAAAAAAAGAAAAAAAAATTAAAAAAAGTTAATAAAGCAAACATTATCTTCCTGCTGGAATGCTGATCGGTCTGCTGACCGATCAGAATTCTTGCTGATCGGTCAACAGACTGATCAACAGGAAGCGATATGTGTGCGTTGGAGCTGGGTTTTATTACTGGAGCGGAGAAACGCACGTGCTTAGCGCGTGGATTTTTTGTCGCATAGCGACGGACGCAGAGGGCACACGGGAGGCGGGCGCAGAGGATCTGGACTCAACTTCCACTCGCCTTGCCGTCCCTACCACACCCCAAAGGTAGACCCGACCCCGGGCCGGGTCTGGCCCGGACCCGGCCCGGGCCCGTAACCGGGTCAACGGGCCGGTTGCCCGTTGACCCGGTTCGCCGGGTCGAACCGGAACCGGCCCGGCAAGTTGCATTAACCGGCGGTTCAGCCGCAATTTTTTTTTTTTAAAACGGCTTGAACCGCCGGTTAACCAGCGGTTCATAGCCGTTGGAACCGCCGGTTAACCGGCGGTTCGTAGCCGTTGGGAGGGTTTTTTAGGTATTTTTTTCAACGGTTAGGATCATTTGACCGTTTTTTGATCAATGACTATGATTTAGTGTCCATTACTATCAAAACTCTATAAATAGAGAGCTTATTTCATCATTTTTCACACACATCTTCTCTACTCTTAATCTCATTTTCGTATTCTCTAATCTCTACACGCTTTTTTCAATTACAATGGAAGGAGGCGGAGGTGCATCATCTCGAGCTCGGAAGGAAAGCAAATAATGAATCCGCGGGAGGAGGACCCCAACATTCAATCCACCGATGATGAGATCGAGCATCTTCCGAATCAGACACCACACACAAGGAAGTACCGATGCAATTACTTCTAAGGTTGGGAACTTCCTCCTCTAAAATCTTCTATTTTACTAAACATTTTGAGAAGGTCACTCTTGGAGAAATGCGTGCAAAATGTAAGCCGCAATGCTTCCTACAAATTCCAAGCGGCGGCTATGGGTCGTTGAAACGACATGTAGAAACAAACACCGACGGAATATGGACTCGACCGTTCTCAAACACAATTATCAAGATTTTCTTCAACTAGCGGTAATACCGATTCCGGTTTATTTTTATATTTGGATAATAAATTAAGAGAATCATTAGCTAAATTTGTTTCCGTAGAACATCTTTCTTTTAGTTTTGGATCTAAATGCACATTTGAAGATTTTGGTAAAGAATCTCTTAATCCATGTGCTAAACGTGTTCCTAGAACTACACTTACTCGTACAATTAAAAAATTAGTAAAACAAAGAAAAAGAATTTAATTGATGAATTTAGTAAATTGGATAATAAAGTTTCTTTATGTTCTGATATTTGGAGTGATTATTGGCAAACACATTCGTATATGGGTGTGACTTGCCATTGGATCGATAACTCTTGGAACCTCCAAAAAAGATTATTAGCTTATAGAGTTTTTGATGAATCACATAATGCTCATAATATCGCACAATTATTATGTTTAATTTTAGAAGAATATGGTTTAACTCATAAAATATTTTCAATATCATTAGATAATGCTAGTTCTAATACCGCTTGTATAGATGATCTAAAATTTGTTTGTCAACCTATTATTGGAGGTTTATTTTTTCATATTCGTTGTGTATGCCATGTTTTAAATTTATGTGTTCAAGATGGTTTAAAAATTTTAGAAAGTTATATTAAACCAATTAGAATTGCAATTTCTTATTTATGGTCTCATCCATCTATAATGAAACAATGGGGTAGGTTTTGTAAAATTAATGGAATGAGACCTAAAAATTTCCACGTGATGTACCAACACGTTGGAATTCAACATACCAATTATTACAAGATTCATTTCAATATAAAGAATTATTATGTTCATTTTTTGCACAAAACACTAATACTAATATATATTTATTTTCACAACAATGGAATATTTGTAGTAGTATTTGTGAAATTTTAAAAGTATTTAATGATGCAACCGAACAACTTTCCGTGTTTATTATCCCGCTCAATTAGTTTTAGAAAATTTTTCTAATATAGTATTAGTTTTAAATGAACATATTAATAATGAATCTTTATCTCCTTGCATCTTAGCTATGAAAACTAAATGGGAAAAATATTTTATTTAATTCCTGAAATTTATTTAATTGCATTTGCTTTAGATCCTAGATTTAAATTAGAAGTTTTACAAGAAATGTTAACTTTATATTATGACGCTTTAATTCCAATTAAAGATTCTTCTTCCCCTGATCCAGTTAATATTATATATAATGTTAGAATTTATTTATATGATATTTATAATCAATATTATGCAAAATATGGAACACAAATTAATATTTCTGAAATTCAACAAACTACTAGTAGTAATTTAAAACTTACAAAAGCACAACTCTTATTAAAAGAACGGACAAAACGTCCACGAGGATCCTCAAGTTCCACACAGGAACTTGAGAATTATTTTACGACTTCTTTTGATTTTAATGAAGCAGATAGCGAAAACTTGATATCTTAAAGTGGTGGTCACAGAAGGCTCAAAGCTTTCCGTTCTCTCCGTGATCGCAAAAGAAATTTTAGCTTGTCCGGTGTCAATTGTTGCTATGGGCGGCAACATATTAGATGACGACGATCAACTTTGTCTCGACTCATTGAAGCTCAAGCATTCTTTGGACGAATGGACCAGAGCGGAGAAAAGAATCCAAGGAATGCAACTTTCAGATGACGAAGTTGAAGATTTTGATACTGAAGGAACAAATACGACAGGAACAGGAAATGGAAGTGAATGAAAATGTAAAAGGATAAAAATGTAAAAGAACTACGTGGGCTTTGATTCCCCTAAAGGGATACGTAGGCAACTTAAATAAGTGCAAGCCCTTTTTTTAATAAATTTTAATTTCTAATTTTTAATGTTTAATGTTTAATTTTTAATTTTTAATTTTTATTAACATATTAATCTTGAACCGTGACGAACCGTGACGAACCGTGAACCGAACCGTGAACCGGCGGTTCTGAACCGTGAACCGTAACCGTCTTGGGCGGTTAAGGTTAAGGGTCGACCTGCCTGGAACCGTCGAACCGGCGGTTCCGAACCGTCGAACCGTCGGTTCCGAACCGTGGTCAGGTCTACCCAAAGGTCAATACGCTTTAAGAACAATACATCACTTTCTGGAAAAGGCAAAAACAAATGGCCAACCCAATTTTGGCCACACGATCGAATCCGAAATGACGTTAAAGAGCCAAATATTCCTTTGACTACTGCTCTTTCTCTTCTTCTCCTCTTTTCCATTTGTTTTTCTTTTCCTTCTTAATGGACAATGGTGGTTGAAAATTCAACTTAAATGGGTCTTCCTCCTTCTATGGTCAAATTTGAGAGGGGGGGTCGTTTTCAAAATCACACTTCTTTCTTTTTCTTCTTCTTTTTTTTATTTTTTTTTATTTTTTTATTTTTTACTCGTCTTAACCACTCTAATGATGACCCATTTATTTTTCTCTCTCTTTATTTAAACTAAAATTATTTTAATATTGATTCAAACTATTAAAATATTAATTTAAATTATTCTTAATTTGATCAAAATAGGTAATTTTGACCAAGACTACTATGATGTGGAGTGACTAATTTATCGAAATTATTTGATCATCAACTTTGATTAAAACTTTTATATTGGAACAATTTTATTTTAAGTTGTTTTAAAATTTAAAGTAAATTTGACTAAAACTATTATAATAACATTGGGCAAGGATATTTTTAAAATATGAGATGCATTATATATATATATATTTTAAATGAAACATCATTTTGGTTTGATGATAATAGAAATAAAAAATTGTTTTTTTTTTTAAAAAATTACCCTAAAACTACTAAAGCATATCAACTAATTAGCTATAAGAAAACTAGGTTCGTCCAATGATGCAGAAGTTTGCAAAAACGAGTAAGTCTTAAGTAAAATAGAAGGAAGGTTAACTCCAATTAATAGTGGTGTAATTAATCTAATTCTATATTAGAAAACCCTATTCCTTATACAAAAGATAGATGCCCCGTGAGCAAGGTGTCGTGGTAGTTAAGACCTTTCAGTGATAAATAAAATATCTAGAGTTTAGGTAAATAAATGTAACTAAAATTATTAAACCTTTTGATATATAATGAAAAAAAGGCCCATAGGCCCACCACTCGGAATTGCACTCGCATTGGCCAAACTACCTCCTTCCTCGCAATTTCTCGTTTAGCCGCCTCCTCCCTGCACCAGTCGTCCGCTCCACTTCCGTCGACTCCTCTCTTTGCTTCTTCCTCTCTTTCCTACACTCTTTCTGCTACGCCGCTATAAGATCGGGAAAGGGAGGAGGAAGCACCAGCGTAGCCCAAGGCAAAAGGAGAAACAGCCATGGAAGCGGTGGCTTTATCTAGTAGGTTCCTCAACGCCGCTACCTGCCCTACTTGCCCTACTTGCAACCACAACCCTATTTCTCACCTTCTGCCTCTTCCGCGTTCCGCCCGATGCCGCCCGCACCTGCCCGCTCGGCCTCTCGCCGTCCGCTGCCTTCACACCCCCAACCCCATCCCTGCCGCCCCTCGCCCCTGCTCCGCCGTGGCCTATGACCGCGCCGCTCCCCCCACCCCAGTCGGCCACCGCCTCGGCCTCCTCGTGGACGAGTTCCGCTCCCTTCCGGAGTCTCTCGATCGCGTCAAGCGCCTCCTCGCATGCGCCTCCTCCCTTCCGGCCTTCCCCGAGTCCGACCGCGTCCCCGCCAACCGTGTCATGGGCTGCACCGCCCAGGTCTGGCTCTCCGTGGCCATGGATGGCCTCGGCCGCATGAGGTTCGCCGCCGACTCCGATTCCGAGATAACCAAGGGTTTCTGCGCCTGCCTCATCTCAGTGCTCGATGGCGCGCTGCCCGAGGAGGTGTTGGGTATGACGCCGGACGATTTTGGAGATCTGAACGTGGTCGGGTTGTCGGTCCGGGCGCCCTCGAGGGTTAATACGTGGCACAATTTGCTGATTAGCATGCAGAAGAGGACCAAAGCTTTGATCGCTAAGGAAGAAGGTCGCCCGCCAGTTGAGCCATTTCCATCCTTGATCATTGGCGCTGATGGGATCGAGGCCAAGGGGAGCTACGCCGAAGCCCAGGTGAGCAGTTTTGCCGCCAATTGTAGCTGACATGTTCACCGATAAAATCTTACCTTTAAGTGTTCCTGATTTTGTCTGGACATGATTCAAGTTATTTATGTTTCTTCTGTATGTCGTTGTCTAGATTGGACGCGATGGTGTTTCTTTTACTCTTGTTTTCATGCGAGTTAGGAGTTACGTTTTCATAAAGTTATTTCATATGCTGTTTGCGCATATGCCAGTTTTGCTTGATGACTGTTTTTGGTTTCCATTTGTTAGTGAAAATGAATTGGTAAAGCCTTTCATTTGTCATTGTCATTGATGTCGTTCCAATTCATTGTCAACCTAGATTACAGTAGCATAATTAATCAATGTTTTTTGATCCAAAATTGTTCATGCCCATTAAATGAATACTATACCTTGGGACCTGCTTACGTGCATAAATGTGTAGAATCAAACTAGCTATTTTTTGTATATGTGATTTTTTTTAATGATTTTTCAAATGTTTTTGTATGGCGTCCGCAAAGTTATATCTTTTTATTTGACACATTTTCTGACTCATTATTGGGTTTGCAGTTGATCTCTATATGCAAAGTCCTTTCAGTTGGCTTTTCTTGAGTTTGCACAGTGGTAATTTATTATTGGATATCCTTGATTGCTACAGTGTCATTCGCCTGCTTATTCTTCTTTTGATCAACAATGTCTTGAACTTTATTGCCCTGTCTACTCTGAAGAAATGGAACAGGAAAACAATGGATTGCTCATGAGTCAAGACACTTTCCTCTATTTACTTCACTTAGAATTAAAGAAAGGACGGATCTAAAATCTGTCCACTGATTGATTTTTGCGTATTTTACTGTACATCCAAAATCAGATAGAACAAGTTTTATTTCTTTTCTAATAAAAAAACTCCAGCAAATCAATAGTCTGAACCTCTTTCGACAATCCCAAAACCCCCACCAAGTTTGTGAACTTGTGGTAAGCTCCAAGCTCAAAGACTAGCCACGAGCTGTGGCCTTGTGATTCGCAGCTGCGGCTTGGCTGCGAACTTGCGGTCGCAGTCTAGTTGTGACAGCTGCGACTTCCTTGTTTCCCCTTTCCTCCTTTTCCTCCCTTCTTTTCCCTTTTCACCATTGATCCTTCTCCACCGATACTCGTTTCTCTCTTCTATCCACTCTCTAGGGTAAATAGAGCCTATATGGCACATCCAGAATTTATTAAATATAGATGTTTTGCATTACATTTGAATAAAATTCATAACATGAATACAGGGAAGTTGTAGTTGGGTACCTGCGGTTTAAATGCTCATTGATATTACAATGTCTTCTACAGCTTGAATGTCCCTTGATATTATAATAAGTTTTCTACAGTGCATATCTTAAATTCAGCTGGCAAGTGAGTAACATAATCCTTACTGTCATTTATTTTCACAATGCAAAGGGGACTAGTAGAGTAAGTCTGAATTTTTTGAATGAGTTTTGGAAAGTATTATGCAAGTCACATATAAAATTCGAAATTCACTCCTACTCAATTAATAAAATTTTTCTTTTGATATTGGCATTAACCTCTCTAGTACACTCAATAAAACTCTTACAAATTTAGATGGGTGGAAAAATTGGTAGAGCAATTAAATCACTAGGTTGACGAATTTAGATGCATAAACAACTTCAAAATAACATCTACAAGTTGATCTATTATAGAATTCTTGGAAGTAAATTCCACAATTGACAAATAGAATCTCAAATCCACTAAACAACTAAATGGCCTTCCTAAGCTAGGCTATGGCATAATAAATGCATATACTAACTTAAGTGTGTACTAAATAATTTTCATAGAATTTTGTAAATGTGATTATTAAATTTGACGTTCCTATTGACTATAAATACTAATACGGGCAATCTAACAATTTTTTATTGAACCATTAAGGTATATGATATGTATTCTAAGTTTTTCATGAGATGATGTGTCATTTTGGAAAATCTATGGATGATCACCATAATAGAATCTTGATTTTGATTAGTTCTATATAGCCCTAAAATAAAATTCACAGTAGAATGTGGGAAGATATGATTTTGTAACCACCTATATCTCTAAAAATTAGGTTGCAAATATTCCATAAATCATGAAAGAAATTATGATTACGTAAATTATGGGTTATGATAGCATAGTTAGATTTCATAAAAAATTGATTAGTTTATTTTAGAAAAGTTGAGTTTAGGATTGTAAATGAACCAAATGTTCATGAGCAAGCTTCAACTCGATAAGAGCTTGTTTATGTTTGTTTAATATACACAATATCAATTAAATGAACAAGTTTGAACAACTCATTAAACTAAATGAATAAGCTCGAACACGTATGTGTAGCTCGTTAATGTTCATGAATAGAGCCTTTTGTGAATAATGTTTATAAACAATGTCCATGACTATAGTTTGTGAATCATGTTCATCGATAAAGCTCTTATTAAACTTGCAAATAAACAAAAAAAAACCTCTCAAAATAGACAAACAAGCTTAGAATATCAAACTCACTAACCAACTAAACAAGCTTAAAAAATATAAAAGTTTCAAACCATCAAACAAACTCGAATTGAGAGCTCGATAACATCTAAACAAACAAAACTCAAGCTTGTAAAAAAAAGAAATCAAGCCAAGTTTAAACAACCATTTCAACGTCTTAGTTTATTTTACGCTTAACTTGGCTTGGTTACGTTATCAAACAAGCTTTAACAATCCAAAGCTTGGTTCGGCTTGGCATATTTACAACCCTAGTCATGTTATTAATTTATAAAAAGGATTAGAATTTTATTTATTGGATAAGTTTTGAGGTAATATAATTTGCAATTTACGGCATGGTTCCAGAGCATTAGGTTTAGTTTTGGATTTCCTCCTTCAACCTTTATCAGTGTTCTTTTGTTTTGTTTTGTTCCGATTTCTAAAGACAAAATAGAATATTTTTCATAATTTTTTTTACCAGCCTTCATGGCGTAATTCCTTTCTTTATTCTTCATCATTGACGGTTTATCTTTTTTGGACCACTTGCAAAAATGCCAAAAGTTGTAGAAACAACTGCTACTGCACGATTAGAGGAGGTCGTTCGATTTCAATAGTTTGGAGATAAAATATCCAGGTTGCTTATAAATTGACTGAAAATAACTATCTCAAGTGGTCTTAGCTTATTCGTACTGTGCTTAAAGGAAAAGGAAAGTTATGTCATCTTATGGGTATAGGACCAAATCTCGGAGATCCTCTATTTAACGTATGGGATGAAGAACATTCAATGATTATGACGTGGCTATGGAATTGAATGGTTTATGAGATTAGTGAGACGTGTATGTTCTTGGCAACTATTAAGGACATTTGGGATGCAATGCAATAAATATATTCAAAAGCAAGAGATGCTTCTCAAGTATACAAGGTGAAGTTGAAAACAATAGGTGCTATACAAGACAGCATATGCCAATTAATAGAAAAACTTATGAGAAGAACTAAATTTTCTTTTAAGACAATCCATAATTTAATTAAGTGGAATCAAGATTTGTGGTAATTTTTGTGCTTTAATGAAGTGGTTGCACTGGTTCGAGGGGAGGAAAGTAGAAGAAGACTTATGCTCAAATCTCAAAGCACGGGAAGCTCCACTATGGTAGCTAGTGGTGCAATAATCCAACCACAAACACGGAAAAAAACTCAATTTCCTAAAAGTAGAAGACTTGAACAACTAAAGGCTCATCATTGTGATAGTTTATGGTGCACCTATTGTAAAAAGACACACTATACTCATAAAGGAGAATAAATAAGGATCAATGTTCAAATGCATATTACAAATACACAATAAAATGAAGTACCACCAAAAGAGTTGTATGGACCCAACAAGAGGTTGAGAGGCTGAGCTCTCTTATTGGTAATTTAGCAAGCTTTTTGGTACTTGTACAATGGTGTACTCAGGTAAGTTTTCATCCGCTATTGAATTAAATGTCTTTGATATAACCCTTTTCAAACCCTTGGATCATGGATTTAGAGCTACTAATTGTATCACCCACTCATCAAGTGTCTTTTCCATTTACTCTCCAAATCAAATAGCCACGACTGATGGTTCTTTGACTAAGGTAGCAGGTGCAATAGATGCCAACATAAGCTCATTATTAATCTTAAGAAAATGTTTTTATGTCTCCAAATTATCCACAAACCTTATCTTTATCTAAAAGCTTAAGATTTATGTTCCAATGTGATTTTTCATTGTAGTTATTTTGTATTTCAGGACAAGAATTCTGGGAAATGATTGGACATGCTTAAGAAA
Organism: Zingiber officinale; assembly: GCF_018446385.1. Lineage (NCBI taxonomy): Eukaryota > Viridiplantae > Streptophyta > Magnoliopsida > Zingiberales > Zingiberaceae > Zingiber > Zingiber officinale. The sequence goes on from NC_055993.1 coordinate 133,324,523, forward strand.
GAGATGAGCTTTACTATCTTGAAATACTGGGTCAATCAACATTACCTTTCTTGCCTCTTTAGCTTTGTAACTTTATTTGTCTAATAATGATAAGATTTGACTTCACCACCACCACCGACTTGGACATCCATCTTTTAGAACCATTTAAATTTTGTTTCCATCTTTATTCCAAAGTATAAATGTTGAGATTTCTATTGTGAAGTGTGTGAATTTGCTAAATACGAATGTGTGTCTCTTCCATTTTCCTTTAAGTAATAAAAGAAGCTCTTTTCCTTTTTTTTTTTTTTAAATCTCATTCATAGTAATATTTAGGGTCTACTAATGCTTATGGAGCAAAATGGCTTGTGTCCTTTATCTATGATTGTACTTGTGTTACTTAGATTTTTTTTACTGAAACATAAATATGATGTTAATAATATCTTTCCAATTTTTTATTCTGCGATTAAAAATTAATTTGGAGTTAATATCAAAAGATTTAAAACAAATAATGCTAGGAATTATTTCAATCGAATCCTAGCTCCTTTTTTTTTTTTAATAAAAAGAATAGTATATGAATTATCTTGTGTTAATACATCACAATATAACCGAATTGTAGGAAACAAAAATGATCATCTCCTACAATCAATCTATGTCCTTTTATTCTTAAAAAAAATATGCCTGAATCTTATTTGGGGACATACTTTTGATGGTTGTTCATCTTATAAATTGTTTGCCTTTTAAAATCTTGGATTCAAGAGTCTAAGGGAAAAGACTCAACATTCTATCCAAATATACATACTAAAGATAATCCATCTCTTGAATATTTGAGTGTGTCATTTGTTCATGTACATAGTTAAAATAGAGGAAAGCTAGACCCAAGGGCATTAAAATCCGTATTTATAGATTGTTCCTTAGTTTAAAAAGGGTACAAATGTTATCATCCTCTATTAAAGAAGTTCTATGTGACGACAGATGGAGGATGTTATTTTCAATCAACAATATATGCCTTACTTCACCACACTTAATCTTCTTCAAAAGTAGAATTCTATATTAGAAGATAATGACGACAATTTCTTGCTCGAGTTGTCATTCTTCCAATGTTTAAGTCAATGTCTGAATTTACTCCAAATTTGTGTCATATCTATTCTGTGTAGATTCTGAGAATAAGTTAACAATTTTTAGTTCTTTATTGCAAGTTGAAACTTAAATCTCATGTAGGCGATGAGGACCTAAACCTTCCCATTGCTATTAAGAAAGGACCTAGAGAGTGCACAAAACAACTTTTATATCACCTTGCGAACTTTTTATCTTGTAAACATTTTTCAACATCACATAAAATCTTCTTGGTTAATGTCAACATCATTGTCATACCTAACCCCATATCCGAGGCATTATCCAGTGAGAAATGGAAATAAATTATGAATAAAGAAATGGACGCATTAGAGAAGAACAAAACATGGGAATGAGTAAAGTTGCAAGTAGCAAAGAAATTTATAGGGTGTAAATGAGTATACAGTGAAATATAGAGTTGATGGATTAATAAAAAGGTACAAGGCAGGATTGGTAGTCAAGGGCTATATTTAAACCTATGGGATTAATTGATTATGTAGAGACTTTAGCTCCAACTGCAAAAATGAATACTGTTACAATTCTAGTGTCATTGACAACTAATTATAATTTGGAGTCATAATAATTTGATGCTAAGAATGTATTTTTGCACAGAGAACTTGGGAAAGAAATTTAAATAATAGTCCCACCAAGATATAGAAATAATTTGGATGCTCATATAGTATGTAAATTGAAAAAGCCTTGTATGGACTTGAGTAATCACCACCAACATGGTTTGGCAAATTTGTGAAAATGATCATCATGGGGTATACAGAAAGTCAAGAGGATCACATATTATTTATTAAACACTTTTCTTCAAGGGGAGTCAAATTTATATGATAGTCCCACCAGAGTATCGCAATAATTGGATGCTTATATAATATGTAAATTGAAGAAAGCCTTATATGAACTTAAGTAATAATTGTTGAAACTGATTGTAAGAGGGCACATCATTAAATGGACTCCAGATTACATATGATGACTGTGCTGGTCCAGTATCATATTGAATTTGACATTTATGCTATGCCTTTTGGGTGTGCATGTAGGCACACCCTTACCCAGATGGATTTGTAGTGCATGTTTTCCAATATTTAGTGTTGATCTGTGCTTGTGAAATATGGGTACTTTCTATTTGTGAAGTTGTAATTTCTGTTATTTTAAATTTCATCCTGTCCTGTTTTCTAGTAAAAGCTATAATATGTTGTGCTGTTCTTCCATTGACATAATTGGTAATTTGAGAATTTCTCATCCATCCGTAGCCTTAATTCCAGGCAATGTTCTTATCTCCTGATGGTTCAAAGATCCAAGAATTGGTGAATGTGCTAAGAAAAAAGAAAATTGGGGTAGTAGCACACTTTTACATGGATCCAGAGGTTCAAGGCATTTTAACTGCAGCCCAAAAGTTGTGGCCCCACATTCACATATCTGATTCCTTGGTAATGGCAGATAGTGCTGTTAAGATGGCAGAAGCTGGATGTGACTATATCACAGTCCTTGGAGTGGACTTCATGTCTGAAAATGTTCGTGCAATACTTGATCAGGCTGGTTTTGAAAAGGTAATGTGATTTTCTTTAGTTGTTTTAAATGAACATTTGTGCAATAATCCTAATATAAATATGGTTTTGATTTCCAAACCTGTATACTGCATTCCGATTCTTCAAACTAATGTTAAAATCAACAGTGGCTGATTATGTTTATGTAGAGGTTAAGGGAAAAATTAGGGTTCTTCACCCATAGCAGTAAATATTCATTAATGTAAAATTACACTTTAAATCTTATAATATATCATATTTATAATTAGATTCTTAATAGCATAACAGTTGATTATGCTTTGGCAGAAGTTCAACAACAACAACCAAGTATTTTCCCACTAGGTGAGGTCTACGTCATTGGGTTCTACGTCTACTATATTATCATCTATATTTAAATAAATGTTATCTTGTTTTATGTTGCTAACTAAGTTTTTTTTTCTTCCTCGTTTGATGTGCGTATTTGTCATACTTTCACATCACTAAATTGGAGCATTTATTGCCGTCTAAGTACATGTCCATACTATCTTAAATATTTCTCTCTAATGTTATCATTTCTTATCCTGTTTATTCTTGTATGCCCATACATCCCCCTTAACATCCTCGTCTCTACAACTCTCATTTTTTGCTTATGTGCTCGAGTCATAGCCAACATTCTACTCCATGTAACATAACAGGTCTAACCGCCATTTTGTAAAACTTCATTTTAATTTTTAGAGGTACTTTACGATCACATAAAACATTCGGCGCTCTCATCCATTTTAACCATCCTACTTGTCTATGTAAGACATCTCTCTCAATCCCTTCATTCTTCCATTCTTTTATAAAAATGATCCTAAATACTTAAAGCTGTTAGTTCTAGGTAATTTGACATCTCTTATCTTAATAATTGTCTCATTATATTTAATATTGCTAAATTTAAATTTCATATATTATGTTATTACTCTACTAAGCCTAAAATCTGTCAGGATTCGAATTTAGCATTTATTCATTCATGTGTTTTATCTAACAAAATAATATCATCTACAAATAACATGCACCATGATACCATGTCTTGGATATGTCCAGTGAGTTGTCCATGTAAAAAGATAAGGACTTAAAGTTGATCATTAATGTAACCCTATCTTTATAGGTTAATCCGTCTGAAATCTTCACTCTTATCATTACATCCTCATATATGTCTAATTATTTCAATAAATGTTACGCTAACACTTTTTTTTTTTAGAATTTTTCATATAATTTCTAGGTCAACAAATACTATGTGTAAATCTTATTTTTGTTCCCGATATTTTTTAATTAGTTGCTTGAGAAGTTGTATAATTTCTATTGTCGACCTTCCAGGTATGAATTCAAATTAATTTTCGGTTATCGTAGTCTCTTTCTATAATTTTTTTAAATTATTGTTTCCCAAAGTTTCATATTCTTCATCTACACTCAGTGATTTAAATTTTGTGAGCGGAATTTACCGTTTTGCCTGTTGATCGACACCATATCACCATCGCACCGTGAGGTTGTTGTGACCATGCGATGACCTTGTGAGGTTGCGGAGGGTGCTATGACCCCTGCGGCAACTCGCGACCGTCACCTTGGGGCGCAACACTTGGCAACATTTTTTTATTTTTTATTTTTTAGGCAGGTATTTCTTTTTCCCTATTTTTTCTCTTTTATCCATTTTTTTCTTCCTTATTAATTTTTTTTCTTTTTTTTCTTTATTATTTTTTCCTCTGTCAAAATAAACAAAGATGAAAAAAAACCTTTTAAGGTAAATAGAGGAAATACAAAACTTCTTCACCTCTTTAAAGATGATTTTCCTTTTTCATAAACATAGAGAAAAAACTTATTAAAGAAGCAAATTATTAATAAAGTAAAAATAAATAAATATATTTCTAATTTTAAAAAATATATAACTACTAATGAACTAAATTATTTTATATATAAATTGGATTTAATTTTAAATTGATCTAAATAAATTTAAATTAAATATAGCTTAAACTATTTGATGATCTTCAATTAACCTAAATCGACTTTTACTTAATAGGCATCAAACATTTCACGAGATAATATTAAAACTTAAACTCAAAATTCAACATCTCAAATATAATTTAATAATAAGCATCTATAGCGACCAAATATTAATAAAAATAATTTTAATTAATGTATTTTATATTTTAAAAGTATCAAACTTGTATCAACATGACATATTACGGTACTGAAATTATATGCACGGTATGATAAAAAAAAAAAAGGGCAGACCGGTGCACGAATCTCCCGTTATGCAGGGTCCCGGAGAAGGATCCATTGTACGCAGTCTTATCTTGCTTTTTGCAAGAGGCTGTTTTCCGGATTCGAACCCGTGATACGGTACCAAAATCGCCGGATATAAATTGAAATTCTGGCACGGCTTGAACTTTTAAACCTTATCTACACTATTGCTCTTTACCTATATTTATTATGCATCAACATAAAATTATTTCTTATACCTTATATTGTATGATATTTTAGATTCTTAATAAATTCCTTTACAAGCATTCTTAAAGATATTATGAAAATCTCAGTTTGGTAAATGTACTCAATTTTTGAACCATAAGAGTTTAGTTAGTAAATCCATTTTCTTGTTGAAATAACAATCAATCTCAATGGATTTTTAGAAGAGCTACCAATCATGCTCCTCTATGACTAGTTTCCAACAAACCAACAACTCAATCAACAATTAAAAAGGAGTTTGAAGGATTGCCTTAGTAGGAAGCTATTGCTGATGCATATATCCTTAAGGCTTCACCCGCAAAAGCCTCACCCATAATGAAATTGCAAGTGTGTCCTTTTGCCTTTCTACAATACAATTTTGCCATGGTTCTCCAACCATCAAATATTGAATCATAATGCTGCCTTGTTTGCGAAGATACCTGACAAATGAATCTAATTTCTTTCCCATCCTTGTATACCTACCACAATACTCTCTTCCACAATTTACCTCACATTTTAAACCTTTATATATACCTGCTTGATATTCTACTACTTCTTGATAAATGCTAAATGCATTTAGTATTTCAGGTGAATGTATGTATAATCATCAATCAATGTGACAAAGTATTTGTGATCATCTAAAATGGAAGTGTACAATGAACCACATACATTAGTGCGCATGATTTCTAAAATATCCCTAGTTCCTTTGGCACTTTTATAATGGTTTTCTTACTCTTGAGCAATCTATTTAAGTATTGAAGTTAGAGAAATATCTTTAAAGACACCTCCATTTATTAACTTTATTCTATTGATGGAGATATGTCCAAGTATCTAGTGTCACAATATTGACGAATTTCATTGACAATGCCACATTTATTACCATGCAACGTAAAACCATAGTTTAAAATATCATACCAATTCGAGTGAAACGATCAAAGTATCATTCTGATAAATTATCGGAATTCGATTGTAGTTGGTACAGACAATGTATTATGGGTCGTTGTATCATTATGTTGGAGAGTTTCGCTTCATACTAACACTCAACGCTCTTTGCCACACTAAAATATAGGGCCTCCTACCTCCAATTTTCCACCAACAATACTAAAATAGTATCCGTCTAGTTAAAGAGTATCGTTCTAGTTAAAGTTTGAAACAATGGTGGCTTGAGAGCTTGAACTTTGAGTAAAACAATTATCCTCAATAGGAAAATTCAAATATAAAGAGAAAAACTATTTACTAAATCTAAGAAATTTCACTACTAACTTTAATAATAATAAAAAAAGAGTTTCTATGGTTTGCTCAATAGGGCATTTATAATCACTATCTAAAGAACAAGCTGCTTTGGCCACACTCATTCTAAAGACATTATAATTTAGCCTCCTAAATTAAAGAGATTAATGGAAATACCTCATAGAAATTATGCCTAAATGCAAATCAACATTTATATAGTTAATTATGGCATTAAAATGTACATGCCAATTTACTTAATGATTTGCTTTATAACGAACGGTTTAATAATTTAATCTGTGTAACTGAATTTATGAAAACATGACTATCAAATAAGTCTTATTAACACTAAATTTTAAATAAACGATAAGTTAGGCTTTAATACCGTGCTAGTTAATAAATAGGAATTTAATTAATTTAAAACTTGGCTCTGTTTGATTAAATCTTTATTAATTTGATTGATCTAATTTTGCTAAGAAATTGGTAGTCCCAAAATTACAATATTTGGTACCAAGTCAATCCCTCACATTGGATTCGATCATTTAAGTTAATTTAATCATTTAAAATTTAGTTGATTTAATCAAGTAAATTATTATTTGGGAGGCACTTTCATGGAGAAGTTGAGAAGGTTCCATGACATTTCATAATGCCAATGTTCCATTTACCTTTTAATCCAAACATTTAATTAATTAACAAGTCTCATTGATGCCTATTTATGTAATCAAACTATCTTATTAATCAAACCTTGATTACTAATTCACAAACATCTTAATTAATTAAAACTCAATATATCCTGTGGAGGCATCAACATGATCGGGTCTTTGCCTGGCGGAGGAAAATAGCAAAGAAGCAATGACAACGACCTCTGATGTCAAATTTAAATCCTCCTTGGAGATGTTCAATTAATAAATCATTTAATCACCGGATATTAATGATAAAATTGAAGGGATCCTTGGCATAATGGTGAAGTTGACCTCATGTGACCTAGAGGTCATGGGTTTGAGTAGCGAAAATAGCCTCATGCAAAGTAGGGTAAGACTGCGTACAATAGTCCCTTCCAGGACCTCGCATTTAATGATAAAATTAATTAATTAAAATTCAACTAACACAAGGATTATAAATATTTTTTTGATCAAGCAATATTTATTATTCTATAAAAAATCTTAATAACTGAAGTCATAAAACTAAATAGATTGTAACATGATCAAATGCAAAATAGAAAATAATTTTAATCATAAAAAATCTTCATGCTATCATGTGATATGGATGTAGCTTTTTTCTAAAAGCATTAAACATGCATAAAACAATGTCTCTGATCCCACTAAAGAAATAAAATAAAATGTTTAGCATGATTTAACAAATAAACTAGTCTGCATGAATCTAATTTGCATAAATTAAAGGTGTTCCTGAATCTATATTGCTACCTTATGAAATTGACATGGAAGAAAAGAAATCGTAGATGGTAGACATGTTCAAATTCCTGAAATCCCTAATTTCTGAAATCATTGATGGATCACAAGCTGAGAACACATCAATAACTCATCCCTCTAGGGTTTGGGAACCCATATTTATACTAGTCATATTCTTTCTTATTCCATCATTACTAAAGAACAGGTCAATCGCTAATAAAAATTCTCCGATAGGAACATTTAATTGTCTCATTAAAATGTTTGACAGCTTTCATAGGCAATTTCAGGCATCTTATGATTTTTCCCAAGGAAAAATTGAATTTCACTTATTAGTCTTATTTTCTGGAAGACTTAAACCTGTGTAGGTTTCATACAGATTGGTGTCTACAGAATGTCCAGCGACATAATTGGTTGCTCTTTAGCGGATGCAGCAGCTAGTCCAACATATATGCATTTTCTGGAGGCAGCATCAAATTCACCTCCTTCGTTACATGTGATTTACATAAATACTTCCTTGGAGACAAAGGCTTATGTACATGAGCTAGTGCCAACAATCACTTGTACTTCATCTAATGTTGTCAAGACTATATTGCAGGTTGGCAATCCTTGCAACACATTAGTCATTTTTCTGATTAATTAATCTCATGTTTTTATGGAAAGATTTTTAATTAGTTTTAAAAAAATTTCTAGGCATTTGCTCAGATACCATATTTGAATGTTTGGTATGGTCCTGATTCCTACATGGGAGCAAACATTGTGGAGTTGTTTCGTCAAATGGCTGACATGACAGATGAAGAGATATCAAGAATACATCAAGATCACAATAGAGACTCTATAAGATCCTTACTAAGCAGGCTTTTCTACTATCAGGTTTGTGAAGCATTCTAGTGTTGGTACATTCTTCGACAGCAGTTTGTGAAGTATAATTTATCAGATTTTTGCTATTAGTTATAATATTTTTGGATAATCTTGTTAGGAATGTGTTTTTTTTTAACATGTTTAGTTGTAAAAATTTACAGAAAATTGAAACATAACTAATAAAGTTAGCTTCTTTATGACGTATTTCTTTGTTGTTTCCATACCTGCAATAAATCTGATAATGTGAACGTGTTTGAGCTAGTTGAAGCGGATAAACAAATGGTGTTATTGATCAATGGATAATTGGTGTAATTGAGACTTAGGTTTCCCAAGCAGTTGATAGATATTATAAGATTGTGAACATCAACTAACAGATATTGTATATCTTCAAAATCACTTTCGGATGTAGCTTCTAATCAGGTATAGTTGTCATAGCAACTGGTCTGTGATCGAGTAGCATCTCCAAAAAATAAAACACACATTTCCGCTGAGAAAGAAGTCCATTCACATTGCAAATTGTTTCAGCGCCCATTACGGAGATTGTGTCATTTTTTTAAATAATAAATTGATCCTTCAGATGTTTTTAATTCCTAGAATTTCTTCTGTTTTACTTATACAACAATTGACCAAAAGGCACACATAAAGTTGCAGAATTCCCATAAGGCGCACCTAACTTTCAGATTTCCCAAAGGGTGCACTTGTTTCCCATTTTACTCCTTCCGTCAACCACTGTAGTGTTGCATTTAAATAACAACACCACAGGATTTCAAAGAACAGTATCATTGTGGTGCTGTATTTCAAAGAACATGTGGTGCTGCATTTCAAAGAACACCACCATTGTGGTGCTGGTTTTCAAAATATGTTGGTTTTAGGGTTTATGCAGCACCACGTATTTTGAAATCCAGCACCACGGTGTTGTTAAAACTATGCCCATGATGAACCAATCATGGCCGATCCTAAGCCCGGATAAAGGAGAAGAGTTGTGTTAGGTTACTAGTCAACACTAAAACTATGACAAATGTTCAGTGAATGAATCCATTAAACTATTGTGCTAATGCTAGGTCCTTCTCGGGAAGATGAACAGCCCGGATCCTCTGGACCACAAACCCTGGTCTGCTCCTGGACCAGGGGTTGCTGATAGGTGGGATCTCATAGACCCTACCTATATAGCAGGTAGGGTCCATGATTTTTCACCTATGAATGAAGTGGTCCATCCTCTAGACCGCACTTTGCGGTCCAGAGGATCCGGACTGTAACGTCTCGGCAAGGACCGCTACATCTCTAGAACTCAGGTGTAGTGCTAAATATGCAAGAATTTGCGTTGCAGAGTCCGACTGTAACATATCAGCAAGGATCACTACATCTTCGTGAGAACTTAGGTGTAGTGTTAAATAGGCAAGTGTTCTCACACCATAAGTTGGATAAGAACAAATATGATAGAAAAACTAATAGTCTAAGATTTGGAATATGGAACATAGGAACCCTTACTGGTAAATCAATGGAGGTAGTAGATACGATAATTAGGAGAAGAATTAGTATTTTCTGTGTACAAGAGACAAAATGGGTAGGCGAGAAGGCAAAGATGATAGAGAACTTGGGTTTTAAATTATGGTACACAGGAAAGAGTAAAGTAAAAAATGAAGTGGGTATTATTGTAGATAGTTCGTTAAAGGATGAAATTATATGAGCAGTTAGAAAAGGAGATAGAATTATAGTCCTTAAAGTAATAGTGGTGACAGAAACTATGAATATAATTAGCGTATATGCACCATGAGATTAAATGAAGCTACCAAATCAAGATTTTGGGACAACTTAGATGAAGTATTACAAAACATTTCGCCAAATGAAATGATTTTAATAGGTGATCTAAATGAGCATGTCGGAGTGAAAAATGAGGAAATATGAGAGGGTATATCGGATTATGGGTTTGGAACGAGAAATGAAGAAGAGAAATTATATTAGATTTTGCGATAGCATATGACCTTATATTAGCTAATATATTTTTTAAGAAAAGAGAAGAACACTTAGTCACGTTCAAAAGTGGGAATAATAAATCACAAATTAATTTTCTTATGGCTAGGAAGATGGATAAAAAAATTTGTAAAAATTGTAAAGTCATCTTTGGAGAAAGCTTAACTACCTAACATAGATTAGTAGTGTTGGATATACCTCTAAGCATAGTATCAATATAAAAAAATATATACGACTCCTATAATTAAGAGGTGGAAGTTAAATGATGGGAAGCAAAATATATTTAACGAGAAGGTAGGAGTACAAGTATTAGGTGAAATATATGGTTACTCTAATACGACATAGGATAAAATGGTATCAAAGTTAAAAATAGTAGCTAAGAGTGTATTCGGTGAGTCAAAGGGGCGCACCACTAAATAAGGAATCCTTGTGGTGGAATGAGAAAGTACAAGAGAAAGTGAAGGAAAAACAAACCGCTTATAAGGAATTATATATTTGTAAAAATGAGGAAAACTTAAAAAAAATATACAATAGCCAAGAAAGAGGCTAAGAAAGTAGTGAATGAAGCAAATAATGAAACTTTTGAACGATTATATCAAAAATTGGATACAAAATAAGGTGAAAGAGACATTTATAGAATAGCTAAAGTGAGAGAAAAGAAGGCAAGATCTCTTATTCAAATAAAATGTATTAAACATGAATGTAATAGGGTATTAGTAAACGATGGAGAAATAGAAGAGGATAGAAAAGGTATTTTCATCAACTTTTTAATGAAGGTTTAGGTGGCTAACTTAACTTAGGTAATTTAAGTAGGTCAAATGAGTATAAAAATTTAAATTTTTATTGTGGAATTCAAACTTCAGAAGTAAAACAAACTTTAAATGAGATGCACAATGGAAAAGTCGTTGGATCATATGATATTCCGATGGAGGGACTGAGAGAGTTGTCTTACATAGAATACAAGCATGATGGTTGAAATGGAGGAGAGCGTCGGATGTTTTATGTGACCGTAAAGCATCTCTAAAACTTAAAGGAAAGTTCTACAAAATCGCAGTTAGATCTGCTATATTATATGAAGCTGAATGTTGGGCTATGACTCGAGCACATGAGTAGAAGATGGAGTTACAGAGATGAGGATGTTAAGATGGATGTATGGACATACGAGGATGGACAGAATAAGAAATGAGAGCATTAAAGAGAGTCGGAGTTGCATCTATTGAGGGAAAACTCCAAGAGTCACGTTGAAGATGGTACAGTACAGGCATGTACTTAGATGATTAATAAATGCTCCAATTAGGCGATGTGAAACTATGACAAACACACATATCAAACGAGGAAGAGAAAGACTAAAAAAAACTTGATAAGCAACAATAAAACAAGATAAAATTTATTTAACTATAGATGATGATATAGTAGGAGATAGAGGTCAATGACATAAAAGGATCCATATAGCTGACCACATCTAATGGGATAGAACTTGGTTTTTGTTTTTATTGTTGTTGTAACACCATAGTGGTGTTGTTCTTTGAATGCAACACCATAGTAGTTGGTGGGAGGGGTAACATGGGAAATAAGTGTCCTTTGGAAAATCTGAAAGTTAGGTGCGTCTTTTGAGAATTCTGCAACTTTAAGTGTGCCCTTTGATCAGTTGCCCTTATAGTTACAAAAAGGAGCAATCCATGATGAAGCTTAATAGAGTTCTACGCTTTACTGTGTCAAAGTTCAATCTTTGTAGCTTCTTGATTTTGCATTGATACTTGAAACCTCTGAGTCGAAGACCAAATACTAACTCTATTGTCTCACCAGGATTAAGAGCATTTATTCACCTAGAATCAATTATAACCTCCTGATAAGATCTGTTTATAGAAATAGCATAGACAAACATCTCACAGAGCAAGATATCAGTCGTAAAAAGAAACAAAACTAGAGTAAGAGAGTGACAGCTCCTTGATCCTTTACCATCATGAAGGGAAATAAGTAAACCAGAGTAGGACAAGGGGACTGCTGAGTCTATCAGTGGAGGTGTCTATTATAGGTGGGTGCTACCTATGTACACCTATAGAGGCGTATCTAAAATGAGGGTGGTGTCAGTTAGGGATGCCAAAGATACTGATGTATCTAATTTGTACCAAAGATTGAACCAACCTGACCTGACCTAACCTAAAAAATGTGAATTTTTCGGGTTTTGAGTTGGGTTTTGGTATTCAAAATATTTTACTTTGGGTTTGGGCCAAGTTTTTGGGTTTCTGTATAAGACCAAAGAAACTTGATTTGAACCATTATGTTAGATATCTTTTATATCAATAATAATTAAACTACACTTCATAGAGTTAATTGATAACTATATATTCTATATGTAATATGTTATTAAACATCTGATCGTAGAAATGCAGGGGTTTTGGTGGGTTTTGAGGATTCAAAATTTTTTTACTTCGGATTTTTTGTTTTTTTTAAAACATGACCTGACATAATGTAATCATATATACCATACTAATTAAATTATATTTCACATAATTAATTATTAGTTATTCTACATCTAATATGATATTGAATACCAACTGTATATATATAACTAATAATAACCTAGTTAATTTTAAAGGGGACTTGCTTTGCTTCCCCTTTCCACTTCGAGTTCCTATTCTGTCTTTGATCAGTCCGTGAGCTCATGAGATTGGTTGATTTGTCTCTATCATGCACCCACTTTGTCTTCACTGTTTTTCCCTATCACCGCTGTCCCTTCTCCTTTTACCTCGGCTACTCAATGTGGAAGGTGTCCAACATCCCATTTGCCTTCCATAATCTTATGAGATTGCCACTTGCATCTTTCCCGTTTAGCATCCTTGCTAACCTCCCTTCTTCCTTCCACAATGAGGTTGTGACTTATTCCACCCATTGTTTCTTCTTCTACATTGACAACAAATCTTCTTAATAGCCTTTGTATCATCCCTTGCTGACATTTTCATTTAAGATGGTTACAATCAATAGTAAATAGTTTATATGTTTGAAGAAGAATTATTGATCTATCAATATTGGTGTCTTATAAAGTTGTTATTATATAGTTCTAATATAGTTTTATGTATAGTTCCTATGAGTTGCAACTCTTGCATTCAATTCAATATTTATTAAGATATTACCAATAATTTTTTTATTAAATATCTAAACTGGTACTATAAGAAATTTTAAATTTGGTGTTAATAATCACACTGAATAATAATCCTACTGAATGCTGATTTATTATAGTTGGTAAGTAGAATTTTGGACTCGTCAATATTGATACGGATTCTGACTTTGCCAACTATGATTATATAATGATTGAATGTTGGCCTTCAAAGTTCATTTTAGCAACTAACAGCACCTTCAGAAAAGAAATTCCAAAACCTTGTCCTTCAGATGACAACATAGACAATAAATGTTCAATCAAGGATTGAATTTATCAAGTCATATTGATCTTCCCATATTTCAATACGTTTTTTTTTTAAATTCAAAATCTTTACATCGATTCTGATCTTGCCAATCCAATACGGCTAATGCCTGAGTTTTTGTAACTTCTAATACTAACAACCATGCTTCTTTGCTTTAATGTGTACCCATATTGTGATTGTCCAAGGATATTAGATTTGTATGGTCTGGATTAATAAGCTTGGAATAAAAAAGAAACTGCAATTTATGAATGAAAAAAATAGTTCATATCTTCATCTTATACTTTTCTAGTCACTAGCTATGTATGATAATGGTATATATATGATTTAGTTCCAGTTTATCTGCTTCTCACTCGGAATAGGTGAAAAGTTCCGTCCTAAAAGTGATCAAGGGTTGTTGGTTTAATGGAGCGCGAGAAATCTTTAATGTATGTGCTTGCAGATTTTGTGAAAGAAAAGTTATATGTGGGAATTGTTGAATGCATAATTAGTTTCACAAAGCTGCTGCAAGTTTTGTAATAGGCAATCTGGTGTTTAATGGTAAAGGGAAACAATAATGATAGTATGTGCATGGAGCTTCTCTTATATGTGTGGCCTTTGTTTTGAACAATAATAGTATTCTATCCCCCTCTCTTTATATGCCCCCAACCTTGCTCCCTTTTGAAAGATTCTAGGCAATAATTGGTTGATTTGTATTGGTTCCCAGATGCTGATCCTTATCCTAAATATTGAACCTGGATTATAATATCCTATGTTTGGTGGTATATTAGTAAATTTAAGAGATCTGAGTCTTCAAATTTAACCAATTTTTTAAATAGTAGTTGCTATGATGAAATTAAGGAAATTTATAGTCCTGTTTATAGCTGTTTTCCCACTTGCTGCTTGCTCAAATAGATTTTGTTCCATTCTAGTCATTGTCTTTTGCATTTCCAAACAAGATTTGTACATTCTTATTGATAAGTTTTAACCTGCAGGATGGTAACTGCATTGTGCACCATCTCTTTGGTCATGAAGTTGTGGAGAGGATAAAAGAACTTTATTGTGATGCTTTTCTAACAGCTCATTTTGAAGTCCCTGGAGAAATGTTTTCTTTGGCAATGGAAGCAAAGAGGAGAGGAATGGGAATCGTAGGCTCCACCCAGAACATTTTAGATTTTATTAAAGCTCAGTTACAGGAAGCTTTGGATAGAGATGTTGATGATCATCTGCAGTTTGTACTAGGAACTGAATCAGGAATGGTGACTTCTATAGTTGCTGCAGTTCGTGATCTCCTGAATTCAAAGAGATTCAGTGCCAATATCAAAGTCGAGATTGTTTTCCCTGTCTCATCAGATTCAGTATCAAGGACTTCTCCAAATGGTTCTCAGGGTCTAAATTATTCTATAGCAAACGATCATGCCAAACTTGCTATTGTTCCTGGTGTAACAGCGGGTGAAGGTTGCTCTATCCATGGAGGTTGTGCTTCTTGTCCATATATGAAGGTTAGACACTTATTTTTAATATATCTGAGAGGATGATGCTATAGTGTTCTTTAGACTCTGCCCGGCCCAAAAACTGATGTTTGTTAGATCTTCATATTCTGAAATGAATGCTGTCTATTGCTTTAACTTGCATATGTTAACAGGTATATCTACTTCAAGTTGCTCTAAAGTTTGTCTTGTATGCAGATGAACTCTCTGAGATCCCTTTTGAGTGTTTGCCATCAACTTCCTGACAAAGATAACATTATTCATGCCTATGAAGCAAGCAGATTTAATTCATCAACCCCTGGTGGAAAGTCAGTTGCAGATATTGGCTGTGAACCAATTCTGCACATGAGGCACTTCCAGGTTTGCTTTTTTCCTTCCACCATCTTAAGTTCTTTTGTACATGATTCTAAGGATTGCAATAAGGAGAAGGTTGGTAATTAACTTCACATCTCTTCCTTGCCATTGGTGCAAGCTTGGGTATAGATCATTATTCTGTTCCCTATCTCCCTTGCAAAATCTCAACCCCATCCGTGCTTCTCCCAAGTTGTAGTATGCAATTTCTCTTCTAATTTCTGTCAATAGTATAGGAGCCAAACACTGTCTCAGTGGGGATGGTTTAGTTGTGGCTCTTCATTGTTATTTGTAAAACTTCCCATGAACT
Organism: Zingiber officinale; assembly: GCF_018446385.1. Taxonomy (NCBI): domain Eukaryota; kingdom Viridiplantae; phylum Streptophyta; class Magnoliopsida; order Zingiberales; family Zingiberaceae; genus Zingiber; species Zingiber officinale. Next base: position 133,340,615 of record NC_055993.1, read on the forward strand.
TTGCAAGTATCCTTTACTAATCTTCAAACTTCTGCGCTGATATGTTTAGACTTCGTGTAGTTACAATTCCTTATGTGGTCCTAAATTTATATTTGCCCGGCTTTCTTGTGAATTTATGGCTGCCATAAAATTATGATATCTTTAACACAATTCTGCCGCAGTTAGTTCAGGGGCCATCTGACATAATTTCTCTTTTGCTTCAGGCAACAGGGAAACTACCTGAAAAACTCATTAATCAGATCCTTCATTCAGCCTGATGGAGTAGCAGCAAGTATAGGTATTATCTCTGGAGGTCTTTGCATATTTCTCATGGAGTATTATTCCATCTTCACTTTAACTGGAGAACACTTGCCGTGCCCAACATGTTTATCTGAGTTTTACTTGTTTGTTGTTTTCTATACCATCATGAAGTTCATACAAGATTCAATGGATTAGCTTCTTCCATACCTATTGGTTACCATTTTTTTTAGGTCATACAGATAGATAAACCCTTTTAAATAAATTTTTTTTTTCTAAAAAAGAAATATTATGTAATGGAAGAATTTATGTATTCTTACAATTTATTCTAGGACAATTAGTTATCAAAATGAGGCCCTATCATCTTGGTCTCCATTCAGTTTGACTTTCAAATGTTGCTTTGTATTCAAGTTCTCTTTTCGCAGAGTTGTAGATAATTTTCTGACTTTTCTTGATCAAGTCAAATTGATGCATTTGGTAACATGCACCATCAATAATTGCAGAATCATAACATCCTACGCAGACTCATTCAAAGGTATAGGTTGGAGCTCAATAAAGGGTTTGGAATGAAGACTCTGAAGTTGTCAAACTTGGGCCAACTATTAGAATTAAATGAATGCAGAGGAACTAAATCAGAAATAAATTTTCAATCAGTTTGATTTGGAAGTCTATCCATCACGGTTTCAATTTGAAAATATTTAATATTTTTTTACTTTAATTGAAATTTACATGTTGTATCATATCTAATGGCTAAATAGGAGAACATGGAGCGAGGAATAATAGTAAACAACGTATATGCCCAAGGGCAATATATTGATCTCACTCTTTATTTTTTGAATTTACTAGGTGCTCTTATGTATTTATTTATTTATCATCGTGGACCTCTCTTTTATGTTAGGCCTACCTCTTAATTCTAAGTTAGTTTGAGAATTAGTTTGCCTAAGTTAATTTCATAAAATCAACTTGTGATGATATTTTCACTTGTAATTATGTTTGAGCTATTTTCCATGTAAAGCAGGTACTTTGAGATATTCACATACTAATGGCTCATCAATGTCATTTTTAAAATTAGCTCTTGATAAAATTTCCACCTGAAATCATGTGATTGATTTCAACCTACAATGGTTATTTGAGTTTTCACATCCCATTGATGTTTAAATAACTTACTTTGGTCGAACAAGTTAATAGATTAAGCTCCCTTGGGGGCATATATAATAGAGTAACAAATAAGTGAATTTCAAACTCATTTCCTTTGGTCTTCATGCATACCCACATACGAAAGGTGAATCATTTTTACCCTAATAAGCTCATTCTAAAATTAGCTCCTGATATAATCTGTGAGACATTTGAAATTTAATGAGAAAATGGAAAAGAAAAAAGCATGCAAAATATGTTTTGGTAAAGGTTTCTTTAAATCCAAAAAATAAGACATTTTTTTTGATAAATTACTCATGTACAAAATCTATTATATGTATAGGCGCGTGCATTTGTATTATGTGTTTGTGTGGGTTGAATGTTGTGTGAATGTTTGCTCTAATGTGTTTGATGTACATTTATATGTGCCTATGCTAATATATGTATTGTTTGCCCTCGTGCTAGTATGTGCTTGTGATCGTTTGCGCTATTGTCTTGTGTTTGTTGTTTGCAAGCACATACGCTATATGGGTTGTGTTGTGTTGGTGTCTATGCTATAGTGTGTTTGTTGTGTGTCGTGCTAATGTGTTGTTTGTGCCAATGTGTTTTGTGTTGTTTGTGTGCTAATATATATGTTTGCACTAATATATGTATGTGTTCGTCTATGTTAGTTTTATGTGCGCACATAATTCATGCATGTGAAAGAATTGCATTCTCGTATCTTAACCAAACATTCTTATCTCATTAAAGTCTCCTGAGTCTGAAATGTAAAGAAACACTAAAGATATTGCATGTCTTGCTTTCTCATCTCTCCACAAAAGTTTGAGAAGATCATGTTCAAAAATGAATCCTCAAAAAGTGTTTCATCTTCCTTCACCCCTATCTTTTGTAATTTTTTTATTCTCTGCAGTGCATGAGACAAATATATGCATTCAATATGATTTACTAGATTTTTAGATGAGAATACAATGAAAATCTATTTTTATCCTTCAAATTTTTTTTTTAACTATCATCATATTCAATTATTTTAACCGATTAATTTCGGGATGAGTGGTTAGGTCTTATGTATTTTTTTTTATTTCCTATCAGGTAAATGTGAAAGTGTTCCCAATTGATGGTTTAGTAATTTAGCATCTCAAGTTTATTATTTTATTAGAGAAAAATACTTTATAGTGTAAAGTGATTGAAAATTGAACCGCGAAGGCATACTTCAATATTCTTTGTTATAATTACACGTTGAAAAGTACACAATTATGGTAAAAAACAGATGAATACGTTCGTTTCCAGTCTCCGTTAATTCATCCTAAGGTCAACATAGCAGTTCGGATCCTCTGTCCCGAACTGTCTCTGTCTCCATGTCCCACTGCCGATCGAACGGTCCAGATTGCATCTCAAGGATGCATTGCATATCACAAGAATATTGCACGCATCTTAAAGATGCAATGCATCCTTGAGATGTAATCTGGACCGTCCGATCGGCAGTGGGACATGGGGACAGAGACAGTTCGGGACAGAGGATCTGAACTATCAACACAGAGGAGGTAAATTATGGGCGGCTACTAGTCTTTGGAATAGTGATTAGCACATAAAAGAAGTATTTACCTTGGTTTTATTGAGATTCGAACCCCAAATTTTATTGTGAGTTGAAAAGTACATAAGAATAACGATTGTGGAGGGTGAGAAAAAGAATAATTTGATGCAGCACAGTGGGTAAGGATACAATCTTCACAGTGGGATCCTATTTTTTTAAAAATTTAATGGCATGATTTATTATTCTTTATAAAATAATTATTTTTTAATAAAATTTAAATTTTACTAATAAAATTTGGTATATATTTAAAAAAAACTAAATAAGTTTTGAAAATTTTAATAAATTATAAAAATTAACGACTTAAATAATTTTTAATATATTTAATTTTTTTTATTGTGTTATTTTTCTTAAGAATTTGAGTGTTATTGGGAAAAAGTGATTACGCTCAATCCAGGAGTTTTTTACCGTCTATCTTTAAGTTATGTGAGAAGAGGTATATCACAAGATTATTTTATAATCAACCATTGCCAAGTTAGCTAGAGGGTGAAAGGAACTTTTTTTTTCAGAAGATATGTGTCCATCGGAAATTAATCCTTTGTCATATTATAATAAATCTGTCACCCTTTAATTAACTGAGTATCTTATATTTGCGAAAAAAAATTGAGTAGGTCAAATAATAAGAAAGAGATCATTTTTAAGTCGAATCACTGTTGATTGATTTCTTCCATCATTAACCTTTCTATGCTCATGTGTTTGCATTATTTTTATCCACTGAGGATAACTCAACTCCGAGCAATTTGAGTTTTCTTCCTGAATCATCTAGTTCGAGTGTCATCAATGAGAGTGTAGGAGTCAACCCTAATGGTGACATGAAAGAATTTGGATGTTCGTTGTCGGATAACCTTTGTTGTCTCCAAGTCCAAAGAATAGGTTATGATTAGTGAGCCAAAAAATATACCTCATTCTTCGATCGTCATTATCCCTTTATAGCTTTACTGAGTAGTGATATATTCCTTTTGTAACGGTCGTCAACCTCCGTTAATGACCCCTCCTAATGGCTCCAACGGTCTCCCCCCTCCATCTAATGATCCATGTGTTTTATTTTTGATTGCCTTTATGACCCATCATCCCTTCCTAAAATGTTTCATTTTCAGATTTATCTAATGGCCGCTAAAAAAACTTCTATTAGGTTGGATTGGCCACTGGTCATCTCAGGGCTAGTAGTAACTGGATCTATATTTATTTTTTTTCATTTTCAGATTAAGTCTTCGTCCGCATACATTCCTAAACTCCCCGAGTCCCAAGTGTCAGAGTGCCCAACGATCATCAATATATACACTTGAGTTTCGAGTACCAAAGCCAGCGCAATCCCGAGCACTCCCTCGCCCAAGACTCGAGTGTTGAGCACCGTATTCTCCCCCTCTTTGGGCCCAACTCAGTCGGGCCCATCTTTCAACACAACCCATATATCTCATATGGGATCCTCTGGTCACGTCTATCCTGGTCTGCCCCTGGACCAGGGGCAGTGATTTGAGAGATTCAATGGTCCCCACCTGTTTAACGGGTGAGGACCATTAAATCTCTCCAATCAGTATAGTGGACTAGGGTCTAGTCCACTAAAAGTGGACCAGAGGATCCCTACTCCATATATCCTAACTTCTCAAGCTTCCCTACATCATGAAATAATACCTTAGGTGGAAAGCTTAAAATGGGATAAAAGAGGAAAAGACAGCTTAAAATGGGATAAAAGATGAAAAGAGTAGAGTGAGGATATTACATCTTTGATCTCGGAGAGCCCCAAGGGTGGAGGCGAAGGGGCAAGAAACTCGAGCATTCTTCAAGTCTAGAAGAAGAGGGAGTTTTCTAACCAAACGGTCGAAAAAGAGAAAGGAGTGGTCGGTCGGTAGGGTGAAGAAAAGTATATTCTGTAAGACCGTTAGATTCGATAGAGGGGGGGGTGAATATCGATTCGAAAATCTCGAGTTAAAACGCAGCGGAAAAGTAAGGAAGTAAAGAGATGAATACGGTTGATTTTTACTTCGTTCGGAGCCTGTGACGACTCCTACTCGAAGGCTCGTACTCCTTGAGTACTTTCGTTGGGCAATTCACTAGCAATTCGGATAATTACAATTTACGTACAAATATTGCTAATGAAAGAAAAACAAAGCTATACCGATAACTAATGAATTAAAAGAAAACCGGAGTGAGTCGTCGGAGCTTTGTGAACGTCGTTGGAGCGCAGAGTAGCAGAGTGATTGAACTCAGAGTTCTCAGAAAACAGATATCTTGAAGCTCCTGCCTGGGGCTTCTTTTATATGCTGCTCCGGGCGCCTGGAATGTGACGTAACACTCCCAACCAGCATGCTCCAAGTGTCAACGTCGCCCTGGGGATAAAACTTACCTCCGGGCGCCTGGATACCTTCCGGGCGCCCAGAACCATCCCGGGCGCCCGGACCCTCACTGTTTCCTACCTGCAAAACAGTGTTAGTCCGAGGCAAATAAAAACCCTGCAGCACAGATTGTAAGCACATTTTTATAGATACGCTAAGTAATAAAAATTAACAACAAGAGTATGACTTAGATTCCGTCTTTCCGAGACCGGAATCTAGTCACGATCTCGACTTAGATATCCGAAATGGATCTAAGCCGGATCGACGCCTAATGTTCCCTTCCCGGGAACGCGTCCTCGCAGTCACTCCCCTCCAGTGACTTACCTCACTTACCTGCCAGACGTCCGGTCAGCCCGTCGACCCGTCTGGACTTCTTGCCAGCGATCCGGTCGGCCCGCTTGGGCTTCTCGCCACTATCCGGTCAGCCCGTCGACCTAGCTGGACTTCTCGCCAAGCGTCCGATCAGCCCGTCGACCCGCTTGGACTTCTCGCTAGCTATCCGGTCAGCCCGTCGACCTAGCTGGACTTCGTGCCAGACATCTGGTCGGCCCGTCGACCTGTCTGGACTTCTCCTGCACACTTTATCAAAGTGTTAGACAACAACAGACTAACTTAACCTGATTTGTCATTCATCAAAACCTGGGTTAAATCGTTAGTGCTAACCGCACCAAAAATCTCCCCTTTTTTGATGGAATGACAACCTGGTTAAGTTAGTGAAAACATATGCAAGAAAAAACAAGCATTTAAAGGGTTTTTAAGTTAGTTTGTATTTTCAATTCTGGTTTAGCTAACTTAACCACCTAACCCTCCCCCTTTGGCATTCATCAAAAAAAATAAGCAAGAGTAAACAAGTATAGTGTAGAGTTACTGTAGAAAGTTATTAATTTAAGAAACAACTTATTTTGGAAAAAATCTACGTTTGATTCAAAATTCAAAGAAACTGATAAAAGTGTAATCTTTAAGCCCAAATTAAAAGATAGTCAAGTTGCCTTGGGGGAGTCAAGTTGAATTTTGAAAAGTATAAGTTTAAAGTTAATCAAGTTTAACTTTTCAAAAGTGTAAAATTTTTTAAATCAGGTTTTTCAAATTAGATTTTAAGTAACATTTACTTTTCAAAAGGTAAATTCTAATTTTCAAACATTAAGTTGAATTTAGTTTTCAATTTTGATATTTTCAAAACAAAGCAACATTTTTCAAAAGCAAGTAAAATTTTAGCCAAAATAAATTTGCTAAGTTTGGAAAGTTTAATTTTCAAGCATATGTTACAAAACTGACTAAATTTAAATGTAATAATTTTTAATTGAAAATCAATTTTAAAAATTAGGTGGGATTTTTAAACTTCCAAACTTTTAATTAATTTCTCCCCCTGAACCTGATATCTAAGATAAAGCTTTTGAAAATATTTGCTAAGAATTTTTAATATAAGATTTTCAAAGTAATTGGAGTAGAATTTTCAAAAGAAATTTAAAAAAAAACGCTTTAGTTAATCCTCCTAAATTTGATACTCAAATTTACATAGCTGTCTAACCAATTAGTTACTAACTAACTATCAGAAAATAGTAGTTTTCACTTGGTTAGTCAGATTAAGTTGATTATAAGCAGTCAGTGTTTGACTTGACTGATGAGCTTAATCTGATTAATATCTGAGTTGTATTTAACGTCCAGACTTATGCCGATGCACTGATATAAGCATCTTAAGTCCAGACAGTTGACCTATGCATCTCACCCCTTTCTATGTTTTTCAAACACAAGCAAGGTAAACCTAAGGTGTTGGTGAGATGCTCAAAACTAATCCTATGGGTACATGCTTTCTAAGGATTCAAAAACTAATCTAAGGCCAAAACTGTTTTTGAAAATCTAAAAATGGAAAGTTTTGAAAACAGACAAGTTTAACCTATAATTTGATAAAACCATTTTGACAGTATTTTGAATTTTCCTAGTCTATGGAGCATATTATCAATGTAAGTCTAGCAGAAATATCACTAGATAAATTCAAAATAGTTTACAGGTGATGTAGCTCCAGAAGTGAGTCATAACTAGATCTACTGAGATGACGAAGGCGGTGGTCCAAATCCCAAAGATCGGAGAAGCGCCATCAGCTCAGTGTGTCGGGTTTCCCCGGCAGCTCGTAGCTCGGCAACCTCTCGTCGTATGTCCCGATGAAAATCAGAGTTCTCCTGCTGGAGACTCGCCATAGCTCTCTCTAATCCGGTCATACGGTCGGAAATAGTGCGGGGAGCGTGTCCTCGTGCTCTAGCTGGTGGTGGTGGTGGAGCCGGTGCGACTTCCTCTGGAAATAATGCGAGCATGAACTCGTCCACCTGTGCGTCTAGATCGGGCTGGTGCTGTGCCCCCCTCCGCCAAGACATGGTCCCGGTATTTCTATCTATATGGACACCAGCTAGGGAGAAGTTCCGAGCTGTGATAACATCAAACTCGGTCATGTTGGCAATGGCTCCTCTAGTGGTATCAATGTGCAATGAGGACATATAGGCTGTCAGAATGTGACCATATGGCATATGGACTCGTCTATCAGTCACGAATCCGGCCGAGTAGATAATGGTGGAAAAAATGTGCAGGCTGATGTCAATTTCTAACCTATGGATCAGGGCATAAAGTAAGAACGAATGAAATGGGCGCATCACAGCGATGTCTCGAGTAGTCAGTGGTAAAATACAAAGGACTACAACCCTATAGAGAGCGTAATCCTGGACCCGTAGCTCTACTAACCTAAACTGTGTCACAGTGGGATCTCTCTCTCCTCCAAAGAAGTACGAATAAATCGTATCGAGAGTAATATGTGCGTAGGGATCTCCGAACGATAGATCCCTCGGAGGGTAGCACAAAAAGGGACAAGTAGACGGACGCAACTCTAAGAACTCTCGGATAGCGGTAGGGGAAAATGTGATATCAATGCCTGCCGCCCTAGTGGTATAGGTGAGATCGTCTACTTTTACTAGGTTATTGCAAAATTCGGCACACAAACTTATGTTTATAGGACTAGTACATTCGACAAGGTTCCTTAAGTTATAGTGGCCTATAACCTCTAAAGCGGAGGGGCATGACCTTAGAAAAAATGATCTATCTATGCAGGTAGTTCTAATGGCCTTATAGATAGTTGACTCAAACTTAATCCTAAGTTCATCTGTGGGAAACCTAGGGTCTGTGCTAGCATTGGAGGGTCCAGCACCAGTGTTTGTTCGTTTCCTACTGTATATATAAGAAAATATTCTAAAAATGGGAGGACAAATTCTAATAACATTTTAGGAGGGAAAGAAATTTTACCGAGGAGCCATCGACAAATAAAGATATGACGACCTTGGTTGAATCGCAACAGCGTCTTCACCGCTAGAAAATTTTAGTTAAAATACTTTCGCGCGGAGGTTCGGAGTGAACCTTGGCAAAAGAGAAAAGTTGGTGGTGCAAAGGTTGGGGGCGCCTGCTGCCCCTTATTTATAGGGGATTCCGGGCGCCCGGGATTGCTAGGGCGGGGCGCCCGGAACCCCTTCCGGGCGCCCCGGAGGGGAATACCAGGGGGCCCGCCCCTGGTTTTTGGAAATTTTTTTTTATTATTATTTTTATTTTTTTTATTTTTATTTTTTTTATTTTTAAGTTAAAATTAAAATTTTGAAATTAATTTTTAAGTTAAAATTTTGAAATTGATTTTTAAGTTAAAATTTTGAAAAAAAAATTTAAGTTAAAATTAAAATTTTAAAATTAATTTTTAAGTTTAAAATTAAAGTTTTTAAATTAATTTTTAAGTTAAAATTAAAATTTTGAAATTAATTTTTAAATTAAAATTAAAATTTTGAAATTAATTTTTAAGTTAAAATTTTGAAATTAATTTTTAAGTTAAAATTTTGAAATTAATTTTTAAGTTTAAAATTAAAATTTTGAGATTAATTTTTAAGCCTTATTCATCTCACCCGAACTATATTATCAATCAGGGAAGCCTATGATTTTGTGAGATGAAATTGGTTTGATTACAGACTCTTGGTTTAACTTGTGTTAGATTCAGACTTAGCTTTGGTTTCCACAAATAGGCATTCTTCGGATAAACTTCTAAGCTTGGTGAGTCACAAGGACATCATTAGAAGTAACCAACCTTTCGAGGTTTTCCGAATAGTCCTATCCACGGAACTTAGTACTAAATCTCGGTCTAACTGGTTAGGATTCGTTTAAGGGTAGCTTCGGTCAGTTCCACTTGGCCAAATGCACCAGATCGAAGCCATATCTTTCTAGACATGCGATGCCCAAGCTTCCCTAACGTACTATCATCCAAAAACTTCACCAGTACCATGATTCCAGTTAAACTTGGTCTCTCTTTAACTAATCCTAATTACCCTGCAGGGTTAGTTTATTTTGGGTTACCCTGTCGGGTATGTTAGTTTTGGAGGTGCCAGCTATTCTGGAGCCTCCCCCTGACTTATTGGCCATTAATTTAGATTTTGGTTTTAGGTTTGTATCGATTCTTTTTATAGTTATAATCAACTTGGTGATAATCTAAATTTTGTTGAGTTTTGAATTTTGATTTTAATTTAGATTTATATTTTAGTTTTTGATCTGATTTATTCAAGTTTATATAATGTATTTTATCTTTAGGTATATAGAATTGATTAAGTCCTACTTGCGTGGTTAAGCACGCTTTCGGGACCCAAGCTTGTTTAGTTGCTTTGTGTTGGGTTAATAATGATTTAAAGGTTTTGTTTGAGTTTGACTTATATCCAAGTCCGGTTTTATTATAGCATGCCTTTTGGTTATTTAGAATTAAATCTAAATTTTTAGATCTTGTTGTGAATTTTTCCAACATTTCCCTTAACTTATTAAGTTCATTTTTTAATGATAAATTCTCCTCCTCAAGTGTTCGATCTTGTGTTGGATTCGAATTTTTTAATTGTTCCTTGAGGTTTTGATTTTCCTCAAGAAGCGATTTATTTTTATTTTCCAATTTAACTAATTTTTTATTCAAACACGAGATAATTCTAAAGAATTTACGATTTAAGTTTAAGTATACCTCTTTGGAACCTTCGGAAGCGAGTACGGACTCGTGGCTCGATTCGGGTTCGGACCCGTCTTCCGATTCCTCTGATTCGTCTTCCGTTTCAGCTTCGCGAGCCATCAGCGCGAGGTGACTTTGGTGCTTTTCTCCTTCCGATTCGTCTGAGGAGGAATCGTCCCATGTTGCTTTGAGGGCTTTCTTCTTTGTTGACTTTGGTTTGTCAAGTTTCAATCTTGGGTATTCGTTCTTGTAGTGCCCCTTTTTGTTACATCCGAAACATGTGACATTTCTTGAGTCGGCTAGCGAACTGATCTTCTGAAGATCCTGTTTGCTGAAGCTTCTCTTTTTCCTGGTGAACATTTTTCTTACCAGGTTCACCAGGTGTTCTTCGTCTTCAGAGTCTTGATCGGAATCTTCTTCGGATTCGGGCTTGTTCTTCTTTTCTTTAGAGGAACCTGCAAATAAAGCTACACCTTTCTCGACCCCGGCGTTAGTTTGCTCATGAAGTTCTAATTCACAAAAGAGTTCGTCCAATTTTAATTTAGATAAATTTTTTGAAATTTTGTAGGCATCTACGATTGATGCCCACAAATTGTTTCGCGGAAAAGCATTTAACGCGTACCTGATTAAGTCTCGGTTCTCCATTTGGTGGCCTATCGCGTGGAGACCGTTGAGGATATCTTTGACCCTCGCGTGGAGCTGACTTGCCGTTTCTCCTTCCTGCATTTTTATATTAAAAATTCTATTTAACAGCAAATCTCTCTTTGTTACCTTCGCGTCGCTTGTTCCTTCGTGCAGCTCGATCAGTTTATCCCAAAGCTCCTTAGCGTTTTGATGCGGTCCGACCCGGTTCAGTTCTTCTCGTGTTAGTCCGCAGTGTAGAGTATTGATGGCTTTATTTTCAATTGATGCCTTTTTCTTCACATCATTTGTCCAGTCTTCAGGGTCTAGTATGTTCCCGGAGTTGTCTACTGGAATTTTGTAAGCCCTTGTGACGCTCATCCATTGGTCGTAGTCTGTCTTCATGTAGACCTCCATTCTCCTCTTCCAGTACGAAAAGTCATCCCCGTTGAATAGAGGGGGACGTACTGTGCTGAAGCCTTCTTGTTGAGACATCATAACCTACACACACGAAATTAACTGGAAAAATATCCCAAGACTTCGTCTTGGATTAGCAGTGCGGGAGAAACAGAAACTCTAAGTTGGTGTTGCACCAATTTAGATTTTAAATGCAAAAAAAATCTTCCAAAAGGATAATAATATCAGTTTTTTTTTTAAAAAAAAAAAAAAAAATTTCACCCCCTATCTGTTTGGTGGTTGCACCAAATCAAAGCGGAACCTCGCTCTGATACCACTTGTAAGACCGTTAGATTCGATAGAGGGGGGTGAATATCGATTCGAAAATCTCGAGTTAAAACGCAGCGGAAAAGTAAGGAAGTAAAGAGATGAACACGGTTGATTTTTACTTCGTTCGGAGCCTGTGACGACTCCTACTCGAAGGCTCGTACTCCTTGAGTACTTTCGTTGGGCAATTCACTAGCAATTCGGATAATTACAATTTACGTACAAATATTGCTAATGAAAGAAAAACAAAGCTATACCGACAACTAATGAATTAAAAGAAAACCGGAGTGAGTCGTCGGAGCTTTGTGAACGTCGTTGGAGCGCAGAGTAGCAGAGTGATTGAACTCAGAGTTCTCAGAAAACAGATATCTTGAAGCTCCTGCCTGGGGCTTCTTTTATATGCTGCTCCGGGCGCCTGGATCCCTTCCGGGCGCCTGGAATGTGACGTAACACTCCCAACCAGCATGCTCCAAGTGTCAACATCGTCCTGGGGATAAAACTTGCCTCCAGGCGCCTGGATACCTTCCAGGCGCTGGATACCTTCCAGGCGCCCGGACTTCCGGGCGCCCGGACCCTCACTGTTTCCTACCTGCAAAACAGTGTTAGTCCGAGGCAAATAAAAACCCTGCAGCACAGATTGTAAGCACATTTTTATAGATACGCTAAGTAATAAAAATTAACAACAAGAGTATGACTTAGATTCTGTCTTTCCGAGACCGGAATCTAGTCACGATCTCGACTTAGATATCCGAAATGGATCTAAGCCGGATCGACGCCTAATGTTCCCTTCCCGGGAACGCGTCCTCGCAGTCACTCCCCTCCAGTGACTTACCTCACTTACCTGCCAGACGTCCGGTCAGCCCGTCAACCCGTCTGGACTTCTTGCCAAGCGTCCGGTCAGCCCGTCGACCCGCCTGGGCTTCTCGCCAGCTATCCGGTCAGCCCGTCGACCTAGCTGGACTTCTCGCCAAGCGTCCGGTCAGCCCGTCGACCCGCTTGGACTTCTCGCCAGCTATCCGGTCAGCCCGTCGACCTAGTTGGACTTCGTGCCAGACATCTGGTCGGCCCGTCGACCTGTCTGGACTTCTCCTGCACACTTTATCAAAGTGTTAGGTAACAACAGACTAACTTAACCTGATTTGTCATTCATCAAAACCTGGGTTAAATCGTTAGTGCTAACCGCACCAACATATTCTTCCACTCTTATGGGAAGAGGGCATATATGTCAGTTAAAATTTGACAGTTGGGATGAGTTTTTGTCATTTTTAGTTAGCACAAAAGTGGAAGAGGACGGCGAATAAGAGGAGGCCGAGATGTTTGAAGACAATACTTACTAGGGTTGGAAGGAAGGCAGTTGTTGAGGGGAGGCGAAAGTCGAAAGCTAGGCAAAAAAGAGTTGGAGAGAGAGAAAAGACAAGGGGTTTAGGTTTTCGAAGGAAGAAAAAGATGAGTGCGTGGGTAAGTACGAACAGTGAGTATTGGGTGCAAATCTCAAAGGGATCGAAGGTAGATTTATAGTTGGGAGGCGGAGGATGCGTCAAGTTTGGATTGTCAGAGCAGATGAATCTACTCAATGCGTTCAGATACTACTATTAAAACTTGCGTTCAGATTCTACAGTTAAATTAGATTTGTAACTTACCATGTGCCTAGCACGGGGGGACTCATGATAACCCGTATTAATCCATGATTAAGGAGTTGCGAAGGCTGAGAAGTTAGGATACGTGGGTCGTGCTGAAAGATGGGTCTAGCCGAGTGGAGCCTAGAGGGAGGGGGGAGGATACGGTGCTCGACACCAGAGTCGGTCCTAGGCCAGGGCTACTAGGCCCAGGGTCCAAAAAAACCTAAGGGCCCATTATTCACACGTTATATATGTATATATGTTAACATTTTTTTTTCTCTTAACTTATTTTTCATAAACATTTTTCTTGCCCTCGACAAATCCCTCGCCAAAGCCTTCACCGAACACCAACCGTTCTCCTCGCCGAAGTGTCGATTCTCCTCGCCATGCCCTCGTGATTCTCCTCACCGAAGCCCTCCTCACCGCGTCTTCCCTCTCTCGCTACGACGACTACGGGCCCTCTCTGGCTCTCTCTGTAATGACACGGCCCCTCGGCCCCTTGGGCGGCCCAACTGACGGCCCATTTGGCAGCCCCTTGGCGGTCCCTTGGGCGGCCCAACTGGCGACCCCTTATGTCGTCGATCGACGACCCTTGCCCGTGTCGTTACTCACTAGGTCTTCCCACCCCTGGCCAGTGGATTTTTGTCTTCCCCAGGATTCGAATTCTAGACCTCCAGGCTAAGTACTAGAGTTTATGAATCCTGGTAGCCAAGTGAGCGCTCACTTAGCTACCAGGATTCATAAACTCTAGTACTTAGCATGGAGGTCTAGAATTCGAATCCTAGGGAAGGCAAAAATCCACTGGCCAGGGGTGGGAAGACCTAGTGAGTAACGGCATGGGCAAGGGTCGTCGGTCGACGACATAAGGGGTTGCCAGTTGGACTGCCAATTGGGTCGCCCAAGGGACCGCCAAGAGGCCGCCAGTTGGGTCGCCCGAGGGGCTGAGTCGTTACACTCTCAAAGGCGCTAAAGCCCTCTTCGTAGAGCCTTCCCTCCCTCATTGCGACGATGACAAGCCTCTCTAGCTCTCTCAAAGGCGTGCCTCACTACCTTGTTACTTCACTCTTCTGTAAACCCTAAAAGGTCATCATCTTTGCTTTCTATTTTAATCTCTTCTATTTCGATCAAACTTTACGACTTTGAATTAAAGATAGGGCTTGTGCAGTTGTGCTCTCATAGGGCCAATTTTAGCCATTAAACATAATAGTGAGAACAATGGTATAGGATGTCAATTAAAAAAAAACAAACAATACATTAATTTGGTGAATATACTGTGCACAATTTTGTATCAAAACAGGATGTCTATTGTAGATGTGTGGTTCAGTAGCAAACAAATGGACGTGTATAGGCCTATGACAACCCAGTTTGGTGAGGTTAGAGATTGATGATTAGGCAAATTATTTAAATAAGGGGTTATTCCAAGAACGCTTCTAGATATTAGGGATAGGAATGAATTGAATCACATGTTACAATCAGAGTCTTATAACTCTCAATTATAATATGTATCAAATAAATCAAGTATATACTCTCAATTACAAGATGATTTTTGGTGGAATGTTTCATTAGGAGTTATAATCCTTAGGAACGAATTGATGATTTTTTGTGAGAGTATATTCTCTCAATCATTAGGAGTTATAATCCTTGTTATAGACATTTGAACATAGAGACAATTTCATATTAAGGTAGATGCATGTTTCATAATTTCACATAATAGCTCTCTAATTTTTTTTATTGTATTCAACTATTCAAGCTTAATATAAAAAAATTAGTATTTATTGAAAATCTTATTCTATTTATAATTTCTGAAATGATGGATATTGTTTTAATAAATAACCTAGTTAACTTCATTGAGTGGTTAGAATACTTCTTTCATAATTATTGGTTAAAATCCAATAGCAAATAATATATAGCAACCTAACCATGGAAATTTAGTTGACTTTAGTATTATCTTTTTTTGAAACCTTATTTTACTACGGTTTTTAATTATACAAATAAGGTTATAACTCCTAAACAATTGAATTATGTTTTTTTTATACACTTGCAGGATATCTGTATAAAGTCTTGTATAAGTGGATTTTGAATCAAAAGAAAATTCTCCATAACAGGTTTTATTGTTCTTTGTTTATTATTTTTTGTTCATAATTATTTATATCATGAAACAACTCTCTGGATATTAAAAAGATAAAAAAAAACAAAAAAGAAGAAGAGATAGCCCAAAGCTTAAGAGGTTCATTGCATAAATATTTTGGTAAAGAATCACATAATACAACGGAAAGTTTAGTTCACATTTTAACTAATGAATCAAATGTTAATGAAGATTTTGTTGAAAACTAGAATGATGAAAATAAAGAATTTGTGAGAAATGAAACTAATAAGAATGAGAAAGTTACAGAAAATGAGAACGAATAGAATACAAGTTTTAATGATTTGGATGAAATTGAAATTGACAAAACTAAAAATATTGATAAGTGTTGTGATGATGAGCATACAAACAAATATCAATGTTCGACACCTAAATATGATTTAAACATATTTGATCCAAGAGTTTGGGATACTCTTGATACAAAAATGAGGGATTTACTTGTGGAAAGAGGACCTAAAAGAGAAGATGTTCTCAAGTTTCCTTTAGATAAAGAATCTCGACATTTTTCTCATACTTACTATGTTCAAATATTACCAAATGGTGAGACTCGTGATCAAAAATGGTTAGTGTACTTGAAGGAGTTGGACAAAGTAGTTTGTATTTATTGTAAGTTGTTTAAAGTAATACACGCCAAAAGTAATTTAGCAAGAGAAAGAGTTAATGACTGGAAACATTTATGTGACAAACTTAAACAACATGAAAATAGTGTTGAACACCTCACTAATCTAAGAGCTTTTGTTGAACTACAAATGAGATTAAAGAAAACATTGACACTTGATAAGGAAATACAAGAACAAATTAAAAATGACACAAAACATTGGAAACACATTATGCTAAGGATAGTTGTTGTTGTCAAATGTCTTACTATACATAATTTGACATTTCGTGGTAAACATGACAAAATTTATAAAGATGATAATGGTAATTTTTGGGGTTTACTTGAAATGATTGCAGATTTTGATCCAATAATACAAGAACATTTTCGACTCATTCAAGATAAAAAAAAAAATTATTATCATTATCTTAGTCATAAAATTCAAAACGAGTTAATATCTATTCTAACCTCGAAAGTCAAGAATGCAATAATTTAAAAAGTAAAGAGGTAAAATATTTTTCAATAATTCTTGATTGTACATCGGATACAAGTCATAAAGAACAAATGACTCTCATATTAAGATGTGTAGATGTTTCAGAGACTCCAATTAAAATAGAGGAGTATTTCTTAGAATTTATAAATGTAGAAGATACAACTGATTTAGGTCTTTCAATGAATTAAAATTTATTTTACAATCTTTAGAACTTGATATTGATAATGTGAGAGAGCAAAGTTATGATAATGTATCTAATATGAAAGGCAAAAATCAAGGTGTACAAAGAAGATTGCTTGACATTAATCCTAGAGCATTTTACATACCATGTGGTTCTCATTCTCTTAACCAAGTTGTTTGTGACATGACAAATTCTTGTGCTAAAGCAAAATCATTTTTGGAGCATGTCAATGTATGTACACCGTGTTCTCTAACTCAACAAAAAGATGGAATGTTTTACTTGAATATATTGATGGATTAACTTTAAAATCATTATCAACTACAAGATGAGAAAATGATATTGAAACAGTTAAAGCAATACTATCTCAAGCTTCCCAAATTAGAGAAGCTTTGTTCAAATTAGTAGAAATAAGTGAAGATAGCAAATTAAGTAGAGATACTAAAACGTTAGCATCTGGTGAACTTTCAAGTTTGAATTTATATTAAGTCTTATTATTATATTTTGCATAAAATTAATTTAGTAAAAAATTACAGTCATAGAATATGCGTCTTGATGTTGTTGTAAAACAATTGTTTGGTCTTATTTCTTTTTTTGAAAAATATAGAGAAAATTGTTTTGCTTCTACTATGGTTGATGCAAAAAAAATAGCATCTGATATGGAAGTTGAGTCTGTATTTCCTACAAAACGTAAAATTAGTAGAGAGGCATTTTGATGAGATTGCTAATACTGAAAGGGAAAATCAATCACCGGAAGAGTCTTTTTTAATAGATTCTTAATGGTCGATATTGCTGTTGGGCAATTGAAAAGTAGGTTTGAACAGTTGCAATATCTATATTTGGGTTCTTGTATGATGTTGCAAAATTAGATTCAATGGATGATAATAAATTGATGAGTGCTTGTGTGAATCTTGAAAATACTTTAAAAAATGTTGACATTTCTGATATTGATGCAAAATATATGTTTTCAGAATTACAAGTGTTGCAAGTAATTAGGGGTGTAATCGAGTCAAGCCGAGCCAACTCTTGAATGTTTAAGTTTGGCTCGTTTATAATCGAGTCGAGCTCAAGCTTTGTTTAACGAATATATTCATGGTTCACGAGCTTATTCGAGCGTTTATCGAGCTTAATAAACATACATTATAAATTTAAATATTCATTAAAAATTAAATTATATATTTAGAGAAAATTATAATATTTTTATTAAAATTTACAATTTTTTTCTAATAAATAAATTTAATATATTTGTCTATATGTTTCATCAGTAGAGTGTAAAATCTATAAATTCAATATCAAAACTATTTTTTTTATTTAAGAGTTAATTCATGAGTTTAACGAACATATTCACGAGCTAACGAACCGAATATTATGAAGCTTGAGCTTAGTTTTTTATCTTAACGAGCCTCATTAAACAAGCTCAAACGAGCTTTTATCGAATCGAGCTTCGAATAGCTCATGAGCGGCTTGCTTCATTAATTTACACCCCTACAAGTAATGTTACCAAGTGAATCTTATGAAACAAGTAAAAAATGGTCTTCCATTCAAATATTAGAGTTTTTACAAACAATGGATATGTTTCCAAATGTGATGATTGCTTATAGGATATTATTGATAATACCCGTGACAGTGACATCTGCTGAAAGAAGTTTTTCAAAATTAAAATTAATAAAATCTTATTTACTGGTCATAATGACTCAAGATAGGCTAAATGGATTAGCAATTTTATGCATTGAAAAGAATATTTTAGAAAATATTGAATATAATGATATTATTGATGATTTTGCCTTTAAAAGTGCATCACAAAGACACTTTAAATGAATTACCTCTGTGTTTTTTTATAGGTGTATTACAACATTCACTCTCATTTTTTCTTCTGATCTAGTGAGGAGGAAGCGAAGAAGAAGGTTTACAACGCCTATGAGCGATACTTTGGATTTAGATGTGAAATTAACGAGTAGACATCCAACAAGTTGGAAGGTTTGTGTTTATTTTGTTGAACTAACATTTTAAGTTTTTATAAACTAAAATTTATTTTACTTTCTGTACTGAGTAACCAAGTAGGTCATTCTCCATGGAAAGTTTTTACTCGCCATATGATGCCTTAGTCAATTTGAAAATTTGAAAATTTAAAGTATTTTTAATTTTTGTTATTGCTACGATTCCTACATAAAATTTAATTCATTTATACTAAGTTTTAATTTTTCTTATCAAATGAAGTATATAAGCAATGTAACTTTTTTTTTCTCAACATCAAGTCAGCTCTAACACCCAACTTGCCTTAACTACTATAACGATTGGAATCTTTAGGAAAACTAATAATTTAGCTACTATGAAGAAGTTGATCAGATCTTGCTGAGAATATGTTTTTTTGGGTATTCATTGTTTTTTGTGGTTATTGCTTAAGCTATAGTGATAGAAAGTTTATGCATAAGAAAATTGTCATCTAATGAGACATGTTTGTTAAGTGCAATGTTTTAAATCATGGATGGTTAGCTCAGGAAGTTTATTTTTTTAACTTAGCTTTGACATAGCATGTGACAAATTTTAATTCAATAAAACTACTTTGGATCTTACTATTTGTGCATGTCTCTATATGGCTACAGGAACCCCTAAACTTGGGCATTGTCATTAGCGTTTCTGATCATGATTTTCATCTTCGTTTTGATCCTTGGTCACAAGTGTGGTTTTTTATAGGATGCTTAACCTTCTTTTATGCCCTTTGTTTCTAAAATCTATATGCATTGTCTTATCAATCCTCTGATAACTCATGTTCTAAAGGCTATACATTCCTCAACCTGACTCATTCAAGTTGCAATACCTTTTTTGAGCAGATCATACCATATGATCAACTGTTGTTGCCTATAAAGTAGGGTTGAAACTTCTTCTCTCATGTTACTTCAAATCAATCTAATACAATATAATAGTTAAATAATTTATTATAATAAAAAAATAACTTAACTTTCTGCAGGGTCAATTAAAATGAAATAAAAAAATTAGATATTTAAAAAACTATTTTTTTGTTATTTGCTTCCAAGTGATGCTTTCAGAACATCAATAACATGTTATTATTAAGTTTCTTGTTTTGGCTTTATTTGTGTGACCCATGGCATTTATTTCTTCCACCCGTGGCATTTATTTCTTCCACCCATGGCATTTATTTCTTCGTTGAATATGTGGATTGAAAAGATATAGAAATTCTAAATATTGATCTATTTTTGTGCATTCCCCAGAAATGAGCTTCCTTTTTTTGTTCCTTGTCTGTAGCTTGGAGAGGAATTATGGTTCATTGTTGGAGGTAAGCATATTCCTTTTGGTGCATCGCCATAAGTAAGTTTATTTTTCCTTTCTCTGATAGTTATGGTATGCTTCCTTAAATTATCTCCTATCATCTTTAGTGGAAATATTGCTGCTATATATCTGGCAGTCACTTCTTTCTGACATGTCCCTATACATTTCTATTTTCCTCAATAAATTGCAAAGTTTTATCGCAGTTTCACCCAAATATGTTTCCATGACTTACAAATTCTTATGATTTTTGTAGGATATTTGGACTGAACTTGGACCTCCTTGTGGAATCTATCAAAAGTAGGTGAATAATTCTACAGTTCAAATATATTTTTCTTGTGCTTTATTCTGAACTTCTGAGTACTACTTTATAGGGATTAGTGTTTGGAAAAGATTTTAATTTTTAACTACTCTACTGAATAAATTGTTTAAGTTGCTTAAACTCAAAGTGAATATATTTGTGATATGCCTTCATGATGTTCTCTTCGTTCTTCTAGATTCGTTGATGTTGAAAATAAGGATTATGGAGGTAAGTTGACTATGCTACACTTCTTTATTATTTTCCAGTTTAGTATCAGGATTTTGTGTTACATTACCTTGCTTATCTCTTTGCATTTTTGTGTTACATTACTCTGTTTATATTTATCTCTTTGTATTCTTGAGTTAAAATTTTCTTCATTGTCAATATTCTTTTGTTAAAAATTCAAGTGATTACTCTTTGTAAACACCTCTTACATTCTAAATGAAATTGATTACAAATAGAATTGTTATTCTTGGATAATTTAATAGTGTAGGAATGGAAAAAACTTTATATCGATAGTTTTAGAATTGATGCTTCATTCTTAATTCTACGTTAGAATGGTAGGAATTTATGCATAAATAAAAAAGAAACAATCATCCTAGATAAAAAAATCTTATTTCTGTATCCTATTTCTCCCGGAGCCTTTGAACAATCACCCAAGAAACAAAATTTTGTAAATAAAAAAATTATTACTTAAATTCGTGGAAGGATAAAATTGGGCCATAATTAATAATTTCTCCCGGAGCCTTTGAACAACCAGGACCAGCTCTGCTTGACACTCAAATCTTGGGTGCTTGGAATCTGGGTGTATATACTGATAATCATTGGGCGTTCGACACTTGGGACTCGGGCTTGGGGGAGTTTAGGAATGTACGTGGACAAAGGCTTAATTTGAAGATGAAAAAATAATAATAATCTCAATTAGCCTCATTGACTATCTCTAGGGATGACCGGCTCGGTCTCACGAAAATTTTCCACCAGCCACCAGGGTAAATCGGGAAGCGCACGTGATGGCTAACCCAGAATCCTAGCATCCTTTGATTACCCCCCCCCCCCCCCCCTATTTGGAGGAAAAATTTCTATAAATACACCGTAGCTAAGGTTCAAATCGTGGATACATGAGAGATAATCTAGATGTCTTATCATGATATCATGGCCCCGAGACCTTAATTTGAAGATGAAGCATTTTAGAAAGGGGAGATAATATTAATCATTACATGGAGGAGCGGAGGCTGGAGTCTTTGTGAGAAGGGGTCATAATGGAGGTCGGCAACAGTTGCAGAAGGAATATAGAACGGGATATGTTTTTTAGCTCACTAATCCTATCTCAGATTCCACTGCATTTCCACTTTCCTTTTTAATAGTCTCACCGAGACAAAATCGACAACCTCTGACCGTGTCTTAACCTTGGACAGAAAATTGTTCTTTAGACCCGGAGATAGCAAGCGATACCCAAACAACCAACATCAAAAGTCTACCGTATCATAGACTTGTCTAAATTTGAAAAGAAAAACATCAAATGATTTTAAAATGCTATGAGAGAACACGTAATAGTGCTTGCGGTGAAATTTTAGCATTTATGTTTAGGGAGCAGTTTTGGTAATATTGCTCTCACATGATTCTATACGTAAACTTAATTTGAAAATGAGTACATCAAATGACTTTAGAGGATTTAGGAAACAATTTAATAGAGTAGTGCATTGGTGAAATTTAACCATTTTTAGTTCGTGTATTAGTTTTGTCAGTTTGACAAAACATGTATATAGACTTATACTTGTCTAAATTTAAAAAGGAATCATTTATACTCCTACATAGGAGTTTTTATTTGTGAGATTTGACTAGTTTAGATACATACTCCTACATAGGAGTTTTTATTTGTGAGATTTGACTAGTTTAGATACACAACAATATTTCCAAAACTAATAAAACTTGAAAAAGGAAGACATTGTATAAGTCCAAACGATCCGATGAATAAGTAGAGTGCTTGTGGTGAAATTTGACCATTTTACCTCCATATAGCAGTTTAAGCAAAACACTACATGGACATATATTTATCAAATAAAAAAAATTTTAAAAAATGCATTGAATGTAGAGTATTCAACAAACATATAAGAGTGCTTGAGATGAAATTTGACCATTTTAAATTCATATTTATAGTGAGATTTAATCGGTGGCGGATCTAGGGGGAGCGGGGGTATGCTTGAGCACCCCTTTGCTCCTGGAAAATTCCACCAGTATACTACACAGTTCAAGGGGCAGCGAGAAGGAAGACAAGCTCCAGCTCCCTTCTTTGAACATCCTCTTACTTTTTGTCTGGATCCATCACTGGATTTAATCATTTTAGATTCATATATCAGTTTTGTCAAAATTATTACATAGGCATAAAAAATTGGAAAAAAATAAAATGCACTCCATTACAAGGTTTAGGGAACACAAGGAGTATTTACTTGTAAAATTTTACAAGGTTATGGCCACATAGTACTTTTGTTCAAAACTTTGAAAATTGAAACAGAAAAAAATGTGCGAGTTTAGAGGTCGGGGAACAGTAAAAGAATGTTTGTTATTGAAAGTAAGTCATTATAGATCCATATAATAATTTTGGCCTTCATATAATTATTTCGACAACAATACTATATGAATCTATACTTGTCTAAATGTGTAAATGACTAAAATTTAATTTTAGAAGGTTCAAGAAGCACAATTTTTTTTGTGACTAGTTTTGAGTTTATATAACAATTTTAAACTTTTATATAGAACTAAAATATTCAAAATTATAAAAGAAAGACATTGTATAAGTTGATAAATGGCTTTTCGATTGGACGTGCCACGTCAACACTCGACCAAAGTCTATGAAAATAGACGAGGAGCTCAACTGCAAGACAACAACACACATTCCAAATCCCTTCTATTTCTCAATGTCTTTAAAGCTTTCTTTTTCATTAATACACAACTGGTATACGAGATTTCTCTATCTCCGGTACGTTGTCAAGAGGAGAAGGATAATGGATCAGTGATTCTTGTGCATGGGCTTCGGAGTAACAACTTGAGAGTTGTGAACTAAATAAATCTCGATGTCTATTTCTTTTATATTTATGTTTATTTTAATGTATGTCCTTACTAAACAGTTAGCAAGAGAAGAATTTGTTATTTGTAAATGTGTTATTCACTCTCTCCCTCTCTAGCAATCTGTACCGCTACCGCAGCACATACAAAGGAGTGCTAGATAATGGTTTTAACAAGTGTTTAGATCAAATCATGATTCTTAACCTTCTCCGCAATTACAAATAGCTTATTGTATATACCTTCCATGCATTCAATTTACAAATTCTCCATCTCATATCTTGAAGTTATGCAATTGGTTCACTAGTTCATTTCTCTTAACTATCTTGGCTCCAAATGTACCATCGTATAAATTATGTATTACGGTCCAACAACTTACACAAGATGAAAATAATAGCTCCAGTCTACTAATAATATGTCTAACTGACTTAGCTCATTTAAACTTCAAACATTATAATCAATCATACTATTCGCAATCAATTAAAAGAGAGGATAACCCTCTAATTGATTAGCAATTCAGATAACTATGTTAGTCAAGGACAATCTACCAGAGATTTCGAAAAATTAGTTAAATTTAAATTACATCAAATTAAATTCAACTTGTCTATTGAGATGACCTGAGCAGAGAATCTCAGACTGCTAGCGGAGGCTGGTTTCTACCCAGTGCTAAGTGCAGACTGCACAGTGGCCGAGCGGGCAGATCGGCCGAGCAAAGAGGCAAAGAAGTCGAGTGGCAAAGCTAGTAGACCGACCGAGCGGGTAAATCGGTCGAGCCGGCCCAACATCCGGGCAACTGAGAGATCGAGCAATGGATACCGTCGAACACCAAATCTTATTGGACCAGTGTAGCAGAGTCGCTGACCGGGTACAGCTTCCAAGCAGACAATACAATAAAGTGGCTAATCAGGTCGAATGGAATAAAGAAGTCGAGTGAGCAGGGTGGCCGAGTCACAAATCAGACCGAGTGACCGACCGAACAGATCGACCGACCGAGCAGATCGGCTGAGCGGGCAAAGCAACAGATCAAATCGATCGGGCCGAGTGGCCGATCAAGCAGAGCAACCTAACAGTAGAAGGCAAGGCGGCCTAAAGGTAGAGCAGCATGAGCGACAGAGCGACCTGAGCGGGCGAAGCGGTCTGAGTGGGCGAAGCGATCTGAGTGGATGAAGCGGCCAAGCGGGCGAGTAGATCGAGGCCTGCGATGGTCGCAATTTCCTTGAAACAAATCTTCCCCACCTCCGGCTGTGCTTCGAGGTTTTCTCGGGTCTATCTGTTTCCCAAGATACAACGGCTAACCATAATTCCCACCAAGCAATGGTTGTCATGACGAACTGAGAGGTGTCCGATTGCTATTACGAGTACTCCGCCGAGCAAGAGGTGCACAACAGAGGAGGGGAACGGAGGTGGAGTGCTTTTGCTTTTTCCTTGCATGTATCTTTTGCCTGTGATTCTAGTCACATTTTATAGGAGCTCAGATCAATAGGCAATGTTAATGATCATTACTCCTCGAGTTGTGAAATGCCAACGTTTCACTCGGCCATTTAAATTATGCATCAATCTTTAATTTAATACATCCATTACACACTTAAATAAGCAGCAAAAAAATTTATGTGGTAAAATGTTAGTTGTTCCACTTGGACAAATTTTGCCCTAATCGATCCGGCATTTGACGCGTGCAGGTCGTGCTTACACACGAGTTAACTTGATTCAGTTCAATCCGAACCCTAGATTTGCACCCCCGGTCACCCACGAGTGAGAGAGTCTCTGCCCATGCATTTGTTCACATCATCAATGCATGTGAATCAATCAATATACCTTGAAACTTCCAATGTGAGACTAAAGTCTCATTTACAATGAAGCTTCTTTCTTCTTTCACCTCTTCTCCATTCACATATATCCAACAAACGTCCCCTCGGGATGGACTAGTGGCTAGTGCATGAGGTGTTGCCACAATGAGGTCTGGAGGTCAAATCCTGGCTAGTAGTCAGGTTCCTGCCCTCCCCTATGCACTAGTCATTGTCCGGGCTAGTAGCCCCCGTGATTTACCTCCTCCATGTTGACCTAAGGATAGGTTGACGGAGGCGCTGGGGGCGAGCGAATCGCCTTTTGTCACAGCATATATCCAACAAGCCAATCCTCTTTAATAAGCTTACAAGCTCCATAAGCTACCCTAAAGTTCAGGGACCTAAGCCATTGATAGAAAATATGACTAGGGAACACCTTTGGGAATTCATAATTAACCATGTCAATCTACAACTCTCTACCAAAGAAATTTTAGGTAGACAAAAAATACTTTGAAACAATAGCCCATAGGAGGACCCAACTCGACGATTCTGCCAAGTCACAAGGCTTTAAAGAAATACACAAGTTATAGGTAACTCTAGTCTCTATCTAGGTCATCATACATCAATATATCATTTACCCAAATTACAACATCACAAAATAAAAGGTACAAATACTCTTTGGGCTGATGAGGAATCTCCACGCTCGACATGCACACAATTTCAATGACAACTCTGCAGGGCTTTGCTCGCATAAAAATCTATATCAAGCAGTCGTACACTCTTATGAAAATTATATGACCAAAAATATTGTCTTAACCTGCCCAATTATCACTAATCACGAGGACTCAACACTATTGATAGTGATCTATTATGATGGATAGTTTGCTATCTGTGACGGCTAAAGCCATTGCAAATACCATAATCTTTTTAGTGACCCTTCTTCTCCACCTTTTTTCACCCAAGTATCATAATTCCTCTTGTATCCATCGAGTAAAAATTGGATAAAAGAAATTTCATTTGGCCATTTAACATCTGCACCTTTCCATCCATCTTATTTTTCAGTAAACTGAGTACAAACAAGAAAAAGCAGGGATTCTATTTCCTGTTCAATTCAGAAGCAGCAATGAGGAAATGGTGTGTTCATGAGGAAGCAATTAGATGGACACTTACCCGGATCAGTGTAAGGTAGAACCTGTAGACATCTGAAAAGTTGAAATGTTGTGGAAAGCCCACCAACTGTTGCTAGGAAATGCTTTCAGATGAGATCGAGAATGTCATCCATGTGAGGTAAGACTCATCTGGGGACTCATTGATTGTGCTTAGACTAGAATTGGATGAAAATGAACTATTTAAAGGAATGATTCATTCTATTCTATCCATTTCATACTTCACCAAGTGAACAACTTTGCTCCACCTTTATTAGATATAATATTTATTGATAAATTATTATTTTAGATCTAAATAAAAATAAATAAATTGGGTGAACTAGACAAATTTGGCGGGTTGATCATGCAGAGTAGACACGATGAACTTATTGGGATGTAGGTCCCCTAACTGGTCCAATGTGACCGCGAGTTTTGACGTTTTGGCCTTACGTTTGTGTTTGATATGTGTGTGAGTGCGCAAAGATTTAGATATACACACATGGAGATGACTTAACATGGCCAAGGTCATGGGTACTCGATGACTTAAAAGTTTGTGAAGATAAAAAAACAGATGGTATAAGATGCCCAAGTAGGAAATGGACACTGTA
This sequence comes from Zingiber officinale, assembly GCF_018446385.1. Classification (NCBI taxonomy): domain Eukaryota; kingdom Viridiplantae; phylum Streptophyta; class Magnoliopsida; order Zingiberales; family Zingiberaceae; genus Zingiber; species Zingiber officinale. Next base: position 133,367,461 of record NC_055993.1, read on the forward strand.
TCTGGAGCGAGAAGGATGACATCGGGAAAAAGTCGAGGATTTGGTATATTTGAAGGACGAAAAGCTTGATGTGAGATGGCCAGAGGTGCACCATGTAAGCTAACGAGTTGAAAGTTCAATGCATCCAAAGGATTAGAAGCTCGACGGGAGGCCTCACACTGGAAGATAACTATAGATGAGCTAAGGGTTGAGAGCAAATGTACTGGGACGAGGGTAGCTTTCAATCTAGGCAGACTCAACCATTAGATGGACCGTAGTCGGCATATTAGTCATCTAAAGAAGACTTTTAATTGATTGATGTTTGAATTGATTGGGCAGTCAAGAAACTAACGGAATAGTGTTTCCATTGACCAATCAACTAATTGCCTATGATCAACCAACTGATGTAGATTGGATGAAGCAATTACCAAAGGAATTGAAGCAAAAGGGATCCATTGGATTCGATCAAGGATAGTCGACTCGTGGCTATGACAGATCGACTAGTGAACCTTAGACGAAGCCGTCATTGAGGGAATTGCAGGATACGATTGTGATCCACAGAAATCAGTCGGATCAATTGACAATTGGTGAAGATCCAATCGATTGATGGGTACTAGATCAACAAGACTGTTAAGATTTTATTGGTAAAAAGTATTTAAAGAGCTACGAACAAGAAGTAACAGATTCATAAAAATCATTGTTTAATTGTTATTTTTGTTGAGTCTCAGTGTCAAAACCCTAACCTCTTATAAGCCTCTTATGCATACTACGATCATCTTGTAAGAGGTTTCTGCACCTCTTTCACTTCACTGAAGAGGAAAAAATATAAAGGGTTTCAAGGGTGTCCCGCTAAATGGATTATAGGCCGTAAACTAGAAGCCTGGAAATTGTCGAACCACGTTAAACAACTGTGTTAGCGATTGTAGTATATTTGTTTGCTTTTATTTTTATTTCGCTGTTAGTATGTGTTTATGACCTTGCTGAGATCAATTAAGAGAGTAGATATTTTATTTGTAGGTATTTAATTGCCATTCAGCCCCTCGCCTCTTGCATTTACCTCACGATCTTGCACCAATAAGATTGATTAGATTGATTGTGTTGGCAGCCATATTGGGTTGGTTGAGTAAAAAATGTTGCTTGACCAGTAATCCAACTGGTTAGATCAACCGAGACAAGCCGATGGATTGCACCTATTAAACCTAGTAACAAGATGAGTTGGGCGTATTGAGTGGACTAACTAAATCGAGCATGTTGTGTGGACCTATTAAGCCAAACATGTCAAAAAAGAGAGTAGATTAAACACAAACCAACCATAGACCAATCTCTATCATATTGCCTAAATGAATTAGATGAACTAAACACATTAAACTATAGATTGAATCATTCCGCTGGTTATAAAATTCCATTTAATACAACCAAACAAAGGAGAAGGACAAGCTACGTTCCCTTTTCATTTCATTCTATTTCATTTCCAATCTGCCCATTACATTACATTCTAACCTACCAATGACACCCTTGTGTTTCAAAAGATCCTCTTATTTTCTTTTATTAACCTTTGTACCCTCACTATTTATTCTCTCATTTTGCGCAATTAAATAAGCAAGGTTAATACCACAATATTCAACAATCTAATAAACTTGTAAAACATGCAGAAGTTCATGTCATTATCAAATTAAGCTCATTTACTCACGATCCTGCCATTTATCAACAAGTAAAAAACAAAAACTAATGGAAACTACAATACTGTGAGATAAATGACATAATGAATATTGATGTTAAAAGAAATTCAGAAAGGCTTAGAATCTGACTAAAATAATCTAATACTTAAGAATGTGCTGCCCCAGGTGGTACAGACCATGCTGAAAACAAGTTCCAAATTAATCAAGAATGAGCCAGCCTTTTCTCATAACCATTATTTTATTTAATTTAATTATTTTTTTAAGGATAGGATATACTTGTTAGACAAAGATAAGAAACCAAAATAGACGAGGCAACAAGAATAAAAACCTATATCAGATACAACTGCAACAGGTGTTGATAAAGGTTATAAGAATTGCTTGCATGTGAATGACACAAAAACAACCAAACTAAAGTATTGACCAAGTTAACCTACATCAAGAAGCTTTCTCAGTTTTAATAGAACCAAAGAGTTTAGATATGTCAGAATGCTTACGAACATGATGAGGGCATTTGAAAAGTATGTCTTGAGCCTCTGAATACCTTCCTTCTTCGAAGAGGGACTGGAACACTTGTAAATAAACCATAGGGGATGGATAGTTGTTCATGGTCACTGCTTGCAGAAATTCCTTGGCATCTTCAATTGTCCCATGCCTGGATATATAGAAAGGAAAGGGAGCTGAATACGGAGGAAATCTGTGGACCGTCATTGACCTCAGAACCTTCAATGCCTCTTCAAGCATCCCTGACCTCAACAATTGTTGAATCAAGAACTTATAAGTTTCTTGCCAGAGCTTCATATGTGCTCTCTCCACCATCTCATAGAAAAGTCTATAACCAGCATCAGCCATATTCTTACTGCACAAGCCTCTCACCATAACGTCCAGAACATCTCCATCAGCTTCACAGTTCTTTTCAATCATCTTCGCAAATAGCTCCTGGGCTTTCTCGACTTCACCAGCATTGCAGTGACCTTGTATCAGGATCGTCCAGGTTTTGACATCAGGAATGCAACCGGCAATCTCCATTACATCGAGCACATTGCGGGCATCATCAAGTCTCTTAGCCTTACAGAGTCCAAAAACCAACTGGCTATACGTGATGTTGTCCGGCTCATAGCCGTCGAGCTTCATTCTCTCCAGGATCTCGTCGGCGTCATCAAACTTACCAATAGTGGTGAGAGAACGATGGATGCCATCGTAGACCACCTTCGACAAGGAATACCCAGACGCCTCGTACTTCCTCACGACTCTATGGACCAAGTCGAGATCCGGAGCGCCGCTGAGCGCAATCTGCCTCAGCAGAATGCCGCAGTCCTGAATCGCCGGCTTGTAAGGCCCGTCCATCATCAGCTCGTACAGTTCCACCGCCGCATTCATCATCTTGCGCTTGATGAAATGCCGGGATACTTTTACGTACGTGTCGATGTCTAGCTCGTGCCCCTTGTCCTTCATCTCCTGGATCAAGCTCCAGAATTGCCCCATGGACTCCTCCTGAGCCATCACCCGGATGAGAGCGTTGTACGCGACGGAACCGTGTTCGTAATCTGACCTCCTTTCAGCCAACCGGAAGAAGTCCAGGGCCTTCTCAGGACGATCCCGGACCTCTCGAAGAATCTTGGAGACCGTGGCCTCCGAAAAAATAAGGTCCAACTTCTTCCCCTCCTCGTCGTTCCAGTTCTCAGATTCGAGGATGGCTGTGGCGGCAGCGGAGACGGAAGCTTCAGAGGCGGCTTCTTTAGCTGTCCGGCTGTAGTATTTGGAGAGGGCGTTGGACTCGCGGGGTAGCTTGTGCTTCTTGAAGGTGGCAAGTAGGGTTAAGTAGGTGCCTTGGTCGATAGCGTGGCCAGCGTCGCGCATAGACTTGAGGAAGGCCCAGAAGTCGGTGAGGTGGTCAGGGTAGCAAAGGATGCGGAGCATGAGGTTGTAGGACGGAGGGCCGGGGGCGAAGCGGTGCTGATCCGTAACAGAGCGGAAAAAGGAGAGAGCTTGCTGGGGCTTTCTGTCGAGCTTATTGAGGACGTAGAGGACGGACTCTTGAGTGAGCGGGGCGCCGGCAGAGGAAGGAAAGACGGCGTCGGAGAGGGGAGAGGCGACGGCAGAGGTGGAGAACCGAAACGGAGAGGAGAAGTGGAGGCGGATGGAAGTAGAGCGAATCATTGCGTTCGCTCGATGCCTTGCCTTCGTCGCAAGAATGAAAGGGCTGTTGGACACTACGCACCTACTTTATAGGGTTTTACGATACTTACTTTCTATTTGGATTTTCTAAGCATATTATCAAAATAGCGTCATCCGAATACATGAAAACTGGACTATCAATTAGGTTGTACTTAGGTCAACATTATATATTATAAGTATGAATTATAGTTCGCATCCTATCTCCTAATTAATTTGATATTTTTATAATTATGTTATTTAAGTCTCTTCCTATAATTTAGGAACGGAATATCTGTAATAAATATAATCATCTTTTATTATAATTATGAATTATAATTGTTGGAAGAAATAGTAAGGATGTTTTTTTTTAAATTTTTTAGTGCTTTAAGGATCAACTCATGGATTAACGGATGAATTTCACATGTTTAACATCAGGGGTGGATCCAGCGGAGGGCGGCATCGGCGGTCGTGCCCCCTTACCGATGGTGAAACCTCTAGTATTATGGAATTCCACCGGTGGAGATAGAGGATATCGCCCCTTGTTCCGTGTAAAAATCGTCCCTCGATGTTTAAATTTCTGGATCCGTCACTGTTTAGCATAGTTTGGTGAGATGGTAGGCCTAAGAGCTAACCCATAAAAATCTAACATATCTATGACTGGAGTGGATAAGAAGTCTAGGAGGCACCACAGACTTTCAGATATCGGGAGATCTCGTTGGCTTCTTCGAAGCTCAGGATTGCAGACTACAACTCACTAATGGGATTCACTAATCAGAAGGATGAACTCCTAGCTGAAACATATCTTTTTTTATGCAGGGAAGACTTAGCATATCACCTTAGTGTGGTATGGGTTGAATGCTTTTGAATGTTTATCTTACCATTGTCATGTGACATTATAAACTATCTATAGTATTTGCAGGAGTTTTATATGGACCGCCAAGTGCATGGGCAGACATGTGCAAACCTAAGGAGGGAGGATTGAAGTTGAGAGATTTAAAGGTTTGGAATCTTGTATTGCTAGCTAAAGTACTATGGAGAAATCAGGAGATGCATGACACCTTATAAATTAGATTTTGGCATCAAGGGGCTGAGTCTAAAAAAGACATGAGTGAGGACACTGCGGAAGAACTACCTCCAGCGAAGTCATCCATTTACACTGAATGTTGGCACATAGGAGGCTTCTCACTAGAGACAGGTTGGACTCCCTAGAGCTAGAGGATATGAGAAGCACATTTTGTGGGCTGGTGGATGCAACACATGAGCATGTGTTCTTCAAATGCAGTCTTGTCAGTGAGCTTGGAAGGAGGATTAGGTGGTGGCTACAGATGAATTTTGAGATGTCCACCTATCAAAGGATGCTCAAGACCTTCAGACAACAGTATAGGAGGACTAGTTATCTAACGAAGGTTTGATACCTTATCATGTCATCTATGATTCACTATGCATGAATGGCAAGGAATCGAAGTGTGTTTGAGAGTGTTAGTTTTGATGTAGATGTGGTATTTAGAAAGACAAAAATGTGTGTATATTTATATATAGAAAGAGAGAGTTGTTATCCTACTTATCTTATGGTTCTCACCTTGTGAGAACCTTAATATTATAACCCAACTCTAAATCCTAAATTCTAAAAAAAATTATATATTTGGTCCTCACAACGCAAGCACCATAAGGCAAGTAAGGTAATACACACTCATATACCTTCATCCAAAAAATATGATGTATCAATGATTAATCATAGTTGCTACAGCATATGCATAAGTGACGTCTTATTCAACTCAAGTGGTTAACAACATATTATAGCAATTATGAATCAAATCTACTATAATGTTCTAGCAACTATGGTTAGCTATGATTAGTAGCTATTATAATATGCGCACTGGTGATCAACAATATATTTGTAACAGCTATAAGTCGCATTCCTTGCTAGCCTTGAAATTTGAACTCGGTGTATGAGTATTTTGCTTGGTGCCTCGCCGTGCACTTTGCGGGTATTGAATCCCATGAAAGAAAAACAGTAATGTCATTCACGTTATTTACTAAATGTGACCTTTGTAATGGCGCATGGAGCTGGACCAGCAGATGACGCTATTGGCCATGAAGGGAAAATGATAAGTGCTCTCGCAATTGAAATGAAGGAATGCCAAAGATGACACCAACTAATAAGAGTTCCCATGCAACGTCTGATTTGCTAAACCAATTTTTTTACCACTGGTTCTGTAAATTTAAACTAAGACAGGCCATTTTAAAACAAAATAAAAAAAATATAGAAGGTATTTCAACAATACTAAAATCCTATAATCATATTAAAAATGACTGAACTTTGAGAGACATTTTCATTTTTTTTTTCAAAACTAGAAGTTAAACAATTTTGGCTTGAGTGCATGTTCAGCACTGCTGACGAGCAATCCGAACATACTTTTGTGTTTCTTTACCAATCTTTTAACATTTCAAAGCAACAAAAACTCATGAAATTAAAATATGAAACATCAACAGGACATCATAACAATTTCTTAGTGACCGTGTACTTTGAAACGATTTCGCTATGAATAAAGTGTACTTGGAGAAACTTGCTACAGTTGTTCAACTTGGTCCATCGAATTCGACTGCAAGGCGGGAAACCAAATTTCAATCCGAGTCCCCCCAGTACTGAAGGCAGCATCAGGGATTCGGGGGGAATTTACACGTACAATGCACCCATAGTTCTCTAGAATTTCACGAGCAATGGTCAGTCCTGCAATGAAGTTCCAGGTTATGTTGTCTTCGACCATACCTTCCGAAACAAGCTCCGCTCCAAAAGGTGCAAGTGAACGCATTTGGGTCTGCAAGCAATGTAGAAATAGATATATAAGGCAAATCAAGTTTTACATGAAGGGAACATATATGAACATGGAACAGACTCTTATCACACTTGAAAGAAGAAATTTAGTGTTAAACGCTGCAGATATAAATGAAATAGAATAAACTTCAAATACAAAAAGATTTCAAACAAAAGAGGTTTCGACATGTTCATGCCACATGTTATGAAGAGTGTATGTGTAAACTGCAGAAGAATAATATATACAACAGCGTATGTCCCAACTATTTGAAGCTAACCATGTCCTAAGTCCCAACTATTTGAAGCTAACTACATGAGGTTCTCGACATAGTCTGAAGTTAGCTATCCAGAGCCAATTAAATCCACACTTTACATTTCATGCTTAGAGACCAGCATAAGTGTGGATCAACCAGAAGTGATTGAGAGGAAAAAAAGAATCAGAGAAAGACTACAATGCAATAGCCAAGACTCACAGGCTTATGTGATCATTGGCACACCATTTAAGGACATGAAAGTAAAGGTTGTCAGCCTATCAGGTTGAGAATAATGACTTGGATCCTCCTCATATCTAAGTGTATATTCACGATAATTCACCTAAACCTCTTGCATTACAAGCATTAATCTCTATTAATGTAACCTTTCGTGTCACTCCTTTTTAAACTCCTCATGCCTTGTGAATGAAGTTCTTCGGTCCCTATCACCTTTGTCCATTCTATTAATTTGCTTGCAGGACTGTCAGCACTAGAGTCTCAACAAGTAAAAATTACAAACACCATAAGGTTATATACTGCTCATCCAACACCACCTCATGTTGTGAATTTAACATCTAATTATTTAGATTTTCCGATTGATGTCCAAAAAGGTATTTACAGTTAAGCTACTTCTCTTATCCCATTTCTTATTTATTGTTCTGCCTTCATTTCTCCTTGGCTCCACACTCATCCAACACCAGCTCATGTTTTAAATTTAACATCTAATTATTTAGATTTTCCGATTGATGTCCAAAAAGGTACTTACAGTTAAGCTATTTCTCTTATTTCTCCTTAGCTCCACACTTTGTTCCTAAGATTTTCTTCATGCTAGGTGGAGACAAGCAACAGTCAAGGAGATGCATGCTGCTTACAAAAACACATTGTAAAATTATATAGAAGTTACTATATCTTACTCTTGGCAAGCCCATTATCTGTTAAACATGGGTTTTCATAACAATCATCTAGTAACATTAAGGACAGAACAAAGGCTACATTAGTGATTAAACTAAAAGTTGATTTATAGAATGAATTAACTGGACAACATTTCACCTATGGTTAAGATTTTCTCAGACTATTTCTGACCTTGACATCTATATTTAAGACACCTTCATTAGTTGGATATTAGGAATGTCTTCCACCACAATACTTCAATAAGTATGCATGCAGACCAGGACATAATAACTCGAGAAAGTGGTCTATGATAATTAGAAACTTCTCAGATCACTCAATATTTCATCGGAAGGCATTCTCCATATTATAATAAAGATAATGCTATCACAGATGATATTATAATAAAGATAGCCATCACGGGCATAAATAGTTGGAGTAAAGGAGAAAGTCCATCTGAAGACAAGCTAGAAAATGCATCCGAAAATAAATTAGGAACAAGGAACTCCGCTTTCGACCACCTTCAAGAGCTTGCACCCTAATGTTCCTTCGCTCAAGGGTGACCCCTTTCATCCTAACCCACTCACTGCCCTTTGTTACATACAATTTGGTACTTGATGATAACTACGTAGGCAACACAAGGTTGAAATCTTTTATTAACACTTTCAAACTAAGGATTTGAATGCTCCAAGTATTTCCTTGGTATAGGAAGTGGCTTGCTAAGAAAAGGACATCTATTATATCTATTAGTATGCATTGATATCCTAAAGAAAATGAACATGTTGAAAGTTAAACCAGTTGATATCCATAAGGGAGCTCTTAATTGATCCAAGAAGGTACAGAATATTGGTTAGGAAATTTGAATACCTCACACTTATAATACCAAACATATTATTTGCATAGCTTTTTGATTCTTTATGCCATGATCATTTTGAGGAGACTAAGAATTTTGAGCGCCTATAGCATGCTTTAGATAAAGGTTATTTTTATCTAGGTTATCTTTATGTTTTGTTTACTTTGAAAAATAGACCAGCTAAAGCATGGATTGCATGAGACTTGAGATAGTTTTCTCCATTTTCTAGTAAAATTAAAGAAACGACAGCTGTCCACAGATCATTTTTTGCTCATTTTCTCATCCATCGAAGAGTTCTCTTTCCTCCTTTAATCAAATACTTAGGAGAACCAACAACCCAGTGAGCTCTCTGAAGGGCTATAAACAAGTCAAGCCGAGTTAAGCAATGTGTTGTTCAAGCTTGTTTGATAAAGTGGTCAAGTCCGAGCTGAGCTTAAAATGAACCAAGCCGTTAAAATGATTGTTCGAGCTTGACTTGGTTTCTTTTTTATAAGCTTGAGCTTGGTTTGAGCTTCATTCGTTTAGATGTTATCGAGCTCTCAATTTAAACTTGTTTGATTGTTTGAAACTATTACATTTTAAACTTGTTTGATTAGTTATTGAATTTGATAATACAAATTTGTTTGTTAATTTTGAAAGATTTTTTATTTATTTAATAAGTTGATAAGAGTTTTATTGATAAACATAGTTCACAAACGTTATTCATGAACATGTTGAACGTTAACGAGCTGAACACATATGCGTTCAAGCTTATTCGTTTAGTTATACGAGTTGTTTAAACTTGTTCATTTAATTGATCTTATGTATATTGAACAAATATAAACAAGCACTTACCAAGCCGAACACCAAACTTATTCACAAACGTTCGGTTCATTTACAACCCTAACTCCTTCAGCGAACAAACAGCCCCTACCAAGCTCACAAAATTTATAGTCTCTTTTAAAAAGTTTAGATTTTTTAATTTTTACGAGTTTATTTTAAATTGAGAGATTTTTTGAAAATTTTAGAGTTTGTGTGATTTTTAGGACAAGTTAGTCCTATCTTTACAATTACAGGATTTGGTCTAAAAGGGTTTTAGATTTCATATAATAAAACATCTTTTGATTTAAAATATTTTCCCTCATTAGGTTCTCATAAGTTTGAGTTCGTTGTTGGTGTGATTTTTCATGCCACATCAATTAGTTCCAAAGCCATGTTCCTAGTTCAATCACCATCCTCTCAATCATGATAGTCAATTTCTTCATTGAGAATCAATCTGGTAGTCCATCTTGAAGTGTCGCCCTACTATATTCTCCACCTGTGATAGAGGTTGAGCCAGACAAGATCACATTTGTTCCTCTCCCTAATTGCTAGAACAAACAGAGGATTATTCCTGTGCCTATCATCAACTTCCACTTTTCCTAGAACCGAAAGGGGAGTCATCAACACCTCACACCTGCATCTAATGCCAGATTCAGCCCTCACAAATCCACTAGAGATATTTCTCTCCAATGAACCGCAAGGTTGTAGTATATTGATCCGCAAAGCAATCCTTATCGCCGATATATCCTTTCCTCCCATTACTTGCATTAGGGGTCATGCCTGTTCTAATCTAGCAAGCCTCTCCCATGCCTGATTTAAAGCACCTCTGCATACACTCTTTCTGATTCCTGACCCAAAGAAGTCTTTCCTCTCCATGAGGGTTGCATCACGCATGGCTCGCCTGACACTTCTCCTCCAATCTCACCACTTTGGAGATTTTCAACATTGCATCATTGCTGGAGAGCCAATCTAGCCTCCACTTCTTTCACCATTGAAGAAGATCACATTGAAACCTTCTTGTTTGTTCTCTCCTATTGTAGATGTTCTCCACCTCTCGACTCTACTACTATATTGCTCGCCTCAGATGCAAAACTAAAGTTTGTGTAGGCTCCTATTGCAACCACAACCACACACAAGCCCTTAGTGTTGGAAAAATCATTGCTCAAATCCCTAGATTTGCCATAACTGAGACTTTGCAACCCAGATCAATGACAATCTTGTCACTGCCACTCATCTCCGTCATTCATAGCTTCATAGCCCTCCTGACCTCCCTAATTTCTTTAGAACTCAAAATTTTAATAATATCCCAAATAAAATCATATGTCAAAATTGTCATTCTAATAGAAATTATCCCATTTATAGATTTTACTCTACATACTTGATACCTTAAATTGCATTTATCACTTATTTTTTTGTAGCTCTTCCTCATTATATTTAAGAAGTTCAAAATACAACAATATTCCAAAACTATAAACATATGCCAAAATTGACATTCTAATAGAAGTTATCATGTTACTCAAAGAGGTATTATTCTATCTACATGATACCTAAAGGTGCATATAGATAACTCTTTTTTTTACCTCTCATGTTAAGTCTCCAATAATTACTTCTACATGAATGCCCAAAGAACAATCTGCAATATATGAGATATTTTGCAATTTTAATGCGTTCAAGGTTCAAAATCTCAAGACAAAGTTTTGACTTAGTGTCGGTGAAGAATTGAAAGTGGAAGGAGGAAGGAAATGATGGAAAGAAGAAAGATGATGACCGCGTATATAAGTTTGAACTTTATGCCCCATCTAAAATGATATAATTTTGATATTGTGTTGTACAAACACAAGCTACACAATTACAATTCATCATAGCATTCATTATAGCATGCCAAGAGATATTAAGTGTCGACATAACATGATACTTATCAACATGATTGACACACCAACATAAGAGAGATCTCCTAAATAGTATAGAGTTTAAGTAATTTATTGGAATGATAGGTTTCAACCATATTACCAGGCATGATATAAGATTTCAAACCATGGTCCATTTTGTAACTAAAATAACTAAGGAAAATTGTAGATCTATTGTTTGTGTCGATGGACATATCGACCCTCGCCCTTGTAGAAAAATAATAAAAAAATGGTAACTCAAAACTCTGAAGGAAGAAAAATTGAAAAGACAACTTTATACTTACCATGTAATGCATGTCAGGACCATCATCATCGATTATGACTAAAGCACCGCCAGCAGGTGCTTCAGCTGCATATATCTGAACTTTCCCACCAATCTGTGTACGCAATAAAGCCCCTTCTATCAGATTACTAAGTGCTTGTCGTAAAGAAGACTCTTCAACAGCAACTTCTAGGAACTGAGAAAGTTCATTGAGCTCCAATCCTCTTTGCTGCCTGATGGCCAGAGGCAATGCAACCCCGACCAGATCTTCTAATATATCTGAGACAATGCATGGTCTGCCTGACATTAACATCAAAGACAAATGTCACCTGAACTAGCTTGTGACAGACCATAAACATCAAAGACAAATTTCACCTGGACTATTTAGTGAAGCTTTCTGATACAGTATATTTATAATATGGGAAATCGATAGAATAAGACTCTTTTGGAATACAAACTTCAAGCTGTAGGGAGGGCTAGGAAAGCGAGAGTGTAAAAGCCCTAGATTCCTAAAAATACATAACAGAAAAGAAAATTGAAATAAAAAAGTTATATAAGTCATACAAAGAACACCAACATCAGATGTTCTCTAAGTCATAATGATTCTCCTGAAGAAACCAAGCCATGTAATGTAGCACAAAAATATTCTATTGGCTAGATTGTAAGTTTATATTTCAGACATTTTTATAACAATAGAGCCCGTGTTTGTTATTCTGTTGTAAGGTCAACATGAACAAGAAACCGTAAATGGGGAATCTCTACCACTTAATTTATGCAATACTATAAAAATGAAAGATGAGACGAACAAAGGGGAAAAGATATTCATTTGATAAGTATGCATTTTTTCCAAAATAAAACTTTTTTATATCAATTATTAATAAGATCTATTTTTAATACCGTGGTGCATGTTTTTCCCTATCTTTTTACACTAATTATGGACGAACTCAATGCGCACATTCAAGACACAGTACCGTGGTGCATGTTGTTTGCAGATGATATTATTTTGGTAGATGAGACACGTGAAGGAGTAAATGCTAAGCTAGAATCTTGGAGGGAACACTAGAGGGGAAAGGTTTTAAGGTTAGTAGATTAAAGACAGAATATATGGAATTTAAGTTTAGCAATATTAGAAGTAATGAAACAATTGTTAAGATAGGAGAGGACGAGTTGCCTGGAACCGAGCGATTTAAATATTTAGGATCATTTTTACAAAATGATGGAGGGATTGAGAGAGATGTCTTACATAGAATACAAGCAGGATGGGTGAAATGGAGGGGAGCGTCGAGTGTTTTATGTGACCGTAAAGTACCTCTTAAACTTAAAGGTAAGTTCTATAAAACCGCAGTTAGACCTGCTATGTTATATGGAGATGAATGTTGGGCTATGACTCGAGCACACGAGCAGAAGATAAGAGTTGCAGAGATGAGGATGTTAAGGTGGATGTGTGGGCATACGAAGATGGACAAAATAAGAAATGAGAGCATTAGAGAGAAAGTCGGAGTTGCATCTATTGAGGAAAAACTCCGAGAGACACGTTTAAGATGGTACGGACATGTACTTAGACGACCAATAAATGCTCCAGTTAGGCGATGTGAAACTATGATAAACATGCATATTAAACGAGGAAGAGGAAGACCAAAAAAGACTTGGTTAGCAACAATAAAACGAGATAAAATTTATTTAAATATAGATGATGATATAATAGGAGATAGAGCTCAATGGCGTAAAAGGATTCATACAGCCGACCCCACCTAGTGGGAAAAGGCTTGGTTGTTGTTATTAATAAGATCTATTTGATTAATTTGTATTGTCATCTTAATTTGGCTTCATTCAACCTAACCACAAACGATAATCTCCTAGCCACCCTAAAAAGTGTAATATCAAGATTATAGCCAAATTAAGGATTAATGATGTTATTAATGAATCGATTATTTTGATTTGGATTTGGCTCTTTTGAAAATCCTTTTGTTATGTCGTGCATGTTTAGATGTCTATAAATATAAAACAATTTATTAATACTTATTAATCTGCTTTATCACCTATTTATTTAAAAGCGTGAAATTACCTTTTTTATCATTGTTTTGAGAAGATGGCTTATGTTCACTATAATATGCATCTTTAATTAAGAATCATAACAAAAGAAAAGAAGAAAAAGCATCCGATGGCTTGGAGCCATTTGATATTGGCTTCATTCAGAATGAGGATAATCAAATAATAGAATAATGGAATACTATTGAGGTTGAGAATTCATTACTTGATTAAATAAGAAATCCACCATAAGCATCTCAATTCTTTATCCAATTTCTATTACTCGAATCTCAACCGAAACATTCTCGTATCTTAATCCCAAACTCAACTAAAGCCCACACAACTAAAAGTCACAAAAAAAGAAAAGCTCCTATAGTTTTTAGGAAACAACAACTAAACATTTATCCCACTAAGTAGGGTCAACTATATGGATCCTTTTACACCATTAGACTCGATCACTTACTATATCCTTATCTATGTTTAAATGAATTTTTTCTTATTTTATCATTACTAAGCAAGTCTTTTTTGGTCACCCTTTTCTTTGATTAATATGCGTATTTATCATAGTTTCACATCCCTGAGGCATTTCTTGGTCGTTTACGTATATATCTATTTTATCTACATATCTATTTTATCTCAAACACATCTCTCTGAATTTTCCCTCAACTGGCGCAATTAGACCTTATCCCAGGCCGGGTCCAGTTCGGACCCGGCCTGGGCCATAACCGGGTCAACGGGCCGGTTGCTAGTCGACCAGATTCGCCGAGCCAAACCAAAACCGGCCTGGCAGTTCCGGTTCCTTAAATGCAAAACCGGCGGATTGTCGTTTAACGCCGGTTCAGCCCACTGGTTCAACTAGTTTTTTTTTGTTTTTGTTTTTTACCCGTTGAATCGGCGGTTCCTAGCCGATGAGAGAGGGGTGGGGTTTTTTTGATATTTTTTTCAACGGTTATGATCATTTAACCATTTTTTGATCAATGGCTATGGTTTAGTATTCGTTATTATCCAAACTCTATAAATAGAGCTCTCATTTCATCATTTTCACGCACATCTTCTCTACTCTTAATCTCAATTTCGTATTCTCTATACGTTTTCGTCTTCATTTCTACGTACTTTCGTTTTCAATTTTCAATTACAATGGAAGGAAGTCGTGGAGGTGCATCATCTCAAGCTCGGAAGGGAAAGGAAATAGTGAATCCGCGGAAGGAGGACCCCAACATTCAATCCACCGATGATGAGATCAAGCACCTTCCGAATCCGACACCTGAAACACAAGGAAATACCGATGCAATTACTTCTAAGGTTCGGGAAATTCCTCCTCTAAAGTCTTCTATTTTCACTAAACATTTAGAGAAGGTCACTCTTTCGTCAGGAGAAATGTGTGCAAAATGTAAGCACTGTAATGCTTCCTACAAATTCCAAACCGGCGGCAGCTATGGGTCGTTGAAACGATGTAGAAACAAATCACCCGACGGAATATGGACTCGGTCGTTCTTAAATACAATCATCAAGATTTTCTTCAACTAGTGGTAGTACTGATTCCGATTTATTTTTATATTCGGATAATAAATTATGAGAATTATTAGCTAAATTTGTTTCCGTAGAACATCTTTCTTTTAGTTTTAGATCTAAATGCACATTTGAAGATTTTTGTAAAGAATCTCTTAATCCATGTGTTAAACGTGTTCCTAGGACTACACTTACTCGTACAATTAAAAATTAATAAAACCAGGAAAAAAGAATTTAATGGATGAATTTAGTAAATTAGATAATAAAGTTTCTTTATATTCCGATATTTGAAGTGATCATTGGCAAACACATTCGTATATGGGTGTGACATGCCATTGGATCAACAACTCTTGGAACCTCCAATAAAGATTGTTAGCTTATAGAATTTTTGATGAATCGCATAATGCTCATAACATCGCACAATTATTATGTTTAATTTTAGAAGAATATGGATTAACTCATAAAATATTTTCAATATCATTAGATAATGCTAGTTCTAATACCGCTTGTATAAATGATCTAAAATTTATTTGTCAACCTATTATCGGTGGTTTATTTTTTCATATTCGTTGTGTATGTCTTGTTTTAAATTTATGTGTTCAAGATGGATTAAAAATTTTAAAAAATTATATTAAACCAATTAGAATTGCAATTTCTTACTTATGGTCTCATCCATCTATAATGAAACAATGGGGTAAGTTTTGTAAAACTAATGAAATGAGACCTAATAAAGTTCCACGTGATGTACCAACATGTTGGAATTCAACAAAGCAATTATTATAAGATTCATTTCAATATAAAGAATTATTATGTTCATTTTTTGCACAAAATACTAATACTAATATATATTTATTTTCACAATAATGGAATATTTGTAGTAGTATTTATGAAATTTTAAAAGTATTTAATGATGCAACCGAACAACTTTCCGATGTTTATTATCCCACTACTCAATTAGTTTTAGAAAAATTTTCTAATATAGTATTAGTTTTAAATGAACATATTAATAATGAATCTTTATCTTCTTGCATCTTAGCAATGAAAACTAAATGGAAAAAATATTTTTATTTTATTTCTGAAATTTATTTAATTACATTTGCTTTAGATCCTAGATTTAAATTAAAAGTTTTACAAGAAATGTTAACTTTATATTATGACGTTTTAATTCCAATTAAAGATTCTTCTTCTCCTGATCCAGTTAATATTATATATAATGTTAGAATTTATTTATATGATATTTATAATCAATATTATGCAAAATATGGAACACAAATTAATATTTCTAAAATACAACAAACTACTAGTAGTAATTTAAAACTTACAAAAGTAAAACTTTTAGTAAAAGAACGGATGAAATGTCCACGAGGATCCTCAAGTTCCGCACAAGAACTTGAGAATTATTTTACGACTTCTTTTGATTTTGATGAAGCAGATATCAAAAATTTCGATATCTTAAAGTGGTGATCATAGAAGGCTTAAAGCTTTCCTGTCCTCTCCGATCGCCAACGAAATTTTAGCTTGTCCAGTGTCAACTATCGCTGTAAAGCAGACGTTCAGTGTCGGCGATAACATATTAGATGAACAACGATCAACTTTGTCTCCCGACTCATTGGAAGCCCAAGCATTACTGGACGATTAGACTAGAGTCAAGAAAAGAATTTAAGGAATGCAACTTTCAGATGACGAAGTTGAAGATTTTGATAGGAGCGAATACAACATGAACGGGAAATGGAAGTGAGTGACAATGTAAAAGGGTAAAAATGTACAAGAACTATGTGCGCTTTGATTCCTCTATACCCTAAGGGGATACGTAGGCAACTTAAATAAGTGCAGGCCCTTTTTTTAAATAATTTTTAATTTTTTTAATATAATAATCTTGAACCGTGGCGAACCGTGATGAACCATGAACCGTAACCATCTTGGGCGGTTAAGGTTAAGGGTCGACCTGCCAAGAACCGTCGAACTGCAGTTTCGAACTGTCGGTTCCAAACCGTGGTTAGGTCTAGGCGCAATCCTAACTTTTTCTCTAATATTTTTATTTCTTATCTTCTCTATCTTCGTATGTCCGCACATCCTCAACATCCTCATCTTTGTTATTCTCATTTTTGGTTCGTGTACTCATTCATAGTCCAACATTCAACTCCATATAACATAGCAAGTCTAATCGTCATTTTGTAAAATCTACCTTTAATCTTTACAAGCATCCTACAATCACAAAAACACTTAATCCCCTCTGTCATTTTACTTATATCCTATGTAAAACTCTATCAACTCCTCCATCATAGATACTTAAGCTCTCAATTGCAGATAATTCGTAATCTTCTATCTTAATAATTATTTTAATACGTCTAATTTTACTAAACTTAAATTTTATATATTCTATCTTTATTCTACTAAACCTAAAACTTTTTATTCCATCATTTTCTATCAAAATTCAAGCTATATATTTACTCTTAACATATCTCATTGACCGGTTCATCCATGACTAATCAAAACAAACATAGACTTCAAATTGATCCTTTATGCAATCCTATATATAGGAAAGGTTTTACTTAATTTGTCTGGAGTTTTTACTCTTGTCATTATATTCTCGTATATATCCTTAATTATTTCAATATATGCTATGCTACCATCTTTCTTTTATAAAAAAAACTCCATATAATTTTCCAAAAGACTCTTTCATAAGTTTTTTCTAGGTCAATTAATATCATGTGTAAGTCTTGTTTCTTTTTTTGATAGTTTTCAATTAATTGTAATTGTCTGAGGGATGTATAACTTTTATCATCGATCTTTCAACTATAAATCCAAATAGATTTCGATCACCTTGGTCTCCTTAATTTTTTTTATCACTATTTCATAAAGTTTTATGGTATGACATATTTGCTTAATAATCCTATAATTTGCACAATTTTATACGTTCCTTTATTTAATATAGAGGACTAGAGTATTTATCCCTCTATTATGATACTAAAATAGAATCATAATCTGGTTTGAGATCTTAAATCTTGATCCATTTATAAATTTCCTAAAGACGGTAGTTTCCTGACAGTGCAAACAATTTTGAAAGAAAGTTTCATGACTGAACTATGATTTTAGCTCAACTGAATATACAAATGCACAATTCAAAATTGCTTTGGAACTCAATGCAATGAAGTACCTGATACTATTTTGTTGCAGTGGCACAAGCCAAAGTGGTGGCATAGGCATCTCTAGATCCTTCTTTCCAGAACTTAGTGATAATGGTAGTAGTTCCTTCTGTGAACTATATGTATTAATTACACTTGAGCCATTATCAGATGGCAGTGATCTCAACAATTCAGGATGGCTGGATTTTAAATCAAGGGTTTTCTTTAGTGTTTCTTCATTGCATCGTGCTATGTTAACCTGGAAAAAACCCAAAACAGTCATTAGAATCATTCCATGGTGTGCAAGAAAGCAGTACCTACTTGCTAAAATCCTAATTTCATAGTGGAAGGAAAATCAAGTTAATAAGATCACTTTTGAATCAAATTGGATAAAAAGCATGCTGAACTAAAATTAATGCCAATTTAATAACCTAGAAAAGAAATTAATTTTAGAAACTATTTGTGTAGTAAAAGTAAAGGTTGACTAAATTAATTTGTACAGATTTGGTGAAATTTCATAATAATCTATAACTATTTTTAAATATGAATATGTGAGAAAAGTAGATAGCTGAAAATAGTAATTAATGGTTCAAGAATTGTTCGAGATGAATTAAATAATTCCAAATAGTTTAAATTTTAAACAAGATTGACTATTGATTGAATTTACTAATGACTTCACATTTGGATCTAGCTAAAGATATGTTGTGAAATTAGGATAGATTAAAATTTCAAACCCTGTCACCTTGCACGATCAAAATGTTTCATTCTGGGCAAAGGACGACACACAACACAAAGCAGCACAAAGTTAAACCATTGTGTCGCCCATTTCGGAATAGTACTACCCATGTTGTATAGGACCTTGTGGTACTAGGCTTTGTCCTAGTCAGCTCATAGGGAATCCAGAATCTTGAAGTGACGATGGACTTTGCTGGTCATGGGGAAGAGTGAGAGAAGATTGAGAAGCTATAAATATCTCAAATTAAAGAGAAGAAAGCAAAAAAAAAAAAAAAAAATCATAGGAGCTTCGAGCATCGGCAAAAGTGGAAGTCTCCAAATAGATAGACTGTCAAATCCAATGACTTAGTCGTAATGGAGGACTTAGATAAGGTGTCAAGTAGAATTATAGAAGTTGTCAGCCTACCAACTTCTGGATTTGGCAATCACGAGTCATGAACGTGGCGGCAACAATGCACGAGGTTTTGATAGGCTTGTAGAAATTGCAATTCCTATTTGTGAGTCATGGAGGGATAACCCTTAACCCTCCATGACTATTATTATATTATAATATTATACTTGTATAAGATAATATATATATATAACCTTATCTTGGGTCTCAATTTTCTCACATCACCAGACCGAGCTTTTCTGCTTACTAAAGATTATGCTCTATTCTTTCTACCCCAATAGTAGCCCTTATTGTTTCCAATTATCCCTCTGTAGTTCAGCCTCTGACTGCTCCATCACATACAACAGAAGCCCAAACTCAGTCCTCTAACACCACTTGTCCGTGTACTATCAAAGGGACTTGCAAACAGTCTCCTCTTCTGTCAACATATAAACTCGCTTTTTCTGAATATCAAGAAAACTGGACTCACTTGGCTGGACAAGCCCAATAAATATTTCTTCTATTTGGGATATTCCTACGGATCTGCTCTTTCGAAAACAATTGCTTCAGACAATCAATACCCATCAACTAGATTTACACTCTATTATCTCTCGATTAGAAAAATTAGAAATTATTGACGACAATCCAACCAAATACTGGGAACGCGACAAAGTCTATTGTAAATTAGCAATAAATAACCCTGACCTAATCATAAAGGCGCAAGATTTAAGATACACAAATTGGGAAACAGAAGAATGTAAAACACATATCCAACAATTACTGCACTTAGGCGCCATTCAGAGATCTACCTGCCGACATAGAAGCCCAGCTTTAATAGTCAATAAGGGAGCCGAACAAAAACGTGGTCAATCTCGAATGGTCTTTAACTACAAAAGGTTAAATAATAACTGTCAGGAGGATGGTTATAAAATACCCGATAAAGACCAACTCTTGAATAAGATACAACATTCTAAATGGTATTCAAAGTTCGACATAAAATCAGGCTTTTAGCAAGTAAAGGATGCACCCAGACTCTATCGAATGGACGGCTTTTTCCTGCCCAGAAGGCTACTTTGAATGGCTTTTTATGCCTTTTGGTCTTAAAATCGCTCCTCAAATCTTCCAACGAAAAATGGATGATATTTTTAGAAATGTTTCTCTATTTACCTGTGTTTACATAGACGATATTTTAGTCTTTTCCAAAACTAAACAAGAACATTATGCCCATTTACACATAATTTTTAATCTCTTTAAAAAACATGGTCTTATCATTTCACGGAATAAAATGAAACTGGCAATAACACATATTGAATTCTTAGGGCCGAGATAGGCCAAGGACAAATCACAATACAACCTCATATCTCAGCTAAACTTCTTGCCTTTCTGGACAATATGGAAGATATTAAGACTCTAAGAGCATTTCTAGGCCTTCTAAATTATGCACGACCATACCTTAAAGACATAAGAAAAATTAGCGGACCTTTATACAATAAGACATCTTTGACTGGACAAAAATATTTTAAACAACAAGATATAGCCTTAGTTCAGCAAATTAAGCAATTGGTCAAAACTATTCCCAAATTAACCTTACCTCTTGACTCAGATTATTTAGTTATTAAAACATATGGTTGCGAAATAGGATGGGGAGGTATTTTATACCCAAAAACATCCAAATATGAGCTTAAATCAACTGAAACCTAATGCAGATATGCCTCAGGAAAATACCACGAAAAAGGATATCTGACATCATTAGATTATGAGATCATTGCTTAGAGGCTTTTAGATTATTTATTTGCAATAAACCAGAAATCCTTATTAGAACAGACTGTGAAGTCATAGTCAAATACGGTCAACAAACTAAAATAGTTAGGAAAGGCCTCAGTACAAAACGTTGGCTAAAATTTACAATATTATAATCAACAAAGGACTCAAGATACAATGGGAGTATATTAAAGGAGATAATAATTCCTTAGCCGATACATTATCAAGACTACTGCATTAACTTTTGCTATTTACTTCTTGAGATACTATTACAGAATGGGCAGACCAAGAAAAGTTCGCACTTTTCTACCAAAATCATGTGTTTTGGTACCCAGGATTTACAATTATTCCCACAACCCGAAGATCATTTTCGCTTTGCTGGCAGAGACAGACTTGATCACATCCAAAATTGTTTCATTGACAATATTTGGCATAGCTAGTGCTAGAGGAAGTGACTGAACTGGTGTTAGGTGATACTGGTTCGATTACTATATTAGGAAGAACTGTAAGTGTTTGTGTTCCCTTATCACACGAGCTAACATTGGTCATTTCTTACCTTCCACAAGACAAAGGCATGTGGTAGATAGGATAGCAAGTACACCAACATTGGTGATACTTAGACAAAGGAGAAGAAGAAATTCTTCGATTAAAACATTGTCAAATTTTACACGTCAAATGAATTTTGCCTAATACAACAAATAATATATACTACTATAATATAGTGTTTAAAGTTTTAAATTGCTAGTCCATACCTAAACGAACAAGTGGAGAGATCAAAACATAAATACTATCATGCAAGTAGTGGGCCCTTATGGAGTTATATTCATATGTGATAGTTGTACAAGACTAACAGAAGTGAATATCAACAACTTTCAACTATATTGCAATAGCATGGTTATATTTAACAAATCTATTAATGCAATTGCATAATATGATGACGTATCTTACATATATCAACTAACACATAATATAATTTAAGATATAAGTGTAAAACATATAATGTAAGTAGTCACAAATAATGATGTCAACTTCAATAGAGTTGAAGAGCTATTAGAGCAACAACATCTAATAGAAAAAAAGTATTAAACTAATGAGTCATACCATGAAACTTAAAGAACGAGTAATAGAAAAAAACTAAAAAAGAAGACTACGGTGACCGAAAATCAATTTGGATTCATGCATTAAAGATTGACAATAGAAGTTATACATCTAAGGCAACTAATTGAAAAGTATCGAGACAAATGGTATTCATAGACCTAGAAAAAGTAAAGTTCAAAGAGAAATTATGTGGAGAATTCTAGAAAAGAAAGGTGTTAGTGTATCATATATTGAAATAATTAAAGATATGTATGAGGATATAATGAAAACTCAACGCAATTAATCAAAATATTTCCCAAGGGTTACATCAAAAATTAGTTCTAAGTCCTTATATTTTTTACACTAATCATGGATGAATTCATTAGACACATCAAAGAAACATTATTATGTTGCATGTTTTTTGCCGATATTATTTTAGTAAATGAGACAAGTCGAGTAGATACTAAACTCGAATTTTGACGGAAACACTAAAAGTGAAAGATTTTAAGGTTAGTAGGGTAAAAAAAGAGTATATGAAATTTAAATTTAGCAATAATAGATATAATAAGACAATTGTTAAGATAGAATATGACGAGTTGTCTATAGCTAAGAGCTTTAATATTTATGATCATTTTTCTAAAAAGATGGAGGAGTTAATAGAAATATCTTACATAGAATACAAGTAAAATGGTTGAAATGGAGGAGAGCGCCATGTGTTCTTTGTGATTATAAAATACCTCTAAAACTTAAAGGAAAGTTTTATAAAATAGTGATTAGACCAACTATATTATATGGAGCTGAATGTTGGGCTATGACTCAAGAACATAAGCAAAATATGAGAGTCGAACGGACGGATAAGAAATGAGAACATTAGATAGAAAGTTGGGATTGCACCTATTGAGGAAAACTCCCATAGACACGTTTAAAATAGTACGGATATGTACTTAGAAGATGAATAAATGTTGTTATGATAGTAGGGGATAGAGCCCAATGGAGTAGATGATTCATATAGCTGACCCTAGTTAGTGGGATAAGGTTTGATTTATGTTGTTTAAACTTGACAAATAACCATAACCTATCCCAAAGACTTATATATAGGCCTTGGTTGTCATTATAAGGAAAATTTTAGGAGAGAGATTCCTACTCCTTCCCCTTGACTTTTCATATTTTAAAACCTTCCTAATCCTCAAAATCCACCTTATCTATAAACATCACCTCCTTAATAAATCTCATTTTTGCTAAACACATCACCACCTCTTTAACTCATATTAAAAAAAATCTTACAACATAAAGGAAACTTCACCATATCAGAAATCTCACTCCTTATAAGAAAAACCTCCACTCCATATGAAAACCATCTTCATCTTAATAATATATCTCTTCACCTTAATGAAAACACCTTTTCACTTTATATGAAAAACCTCTTCACCTCACAAAGAAAAATCATCACCTTATAAGATAGACTACCACAAAGAGTTATCTCCACCTCTTCATTCTATCAGTCATCTTCGCCTCATCACCTTATAAGTCTCATGTCAATTAAAGTTTCACTTGTTCTACTCGAACCAAGAAATAGTGTCACCTTAGCTAGTTTATGAAAACTAGGTTTAGAATAAAGTTCGTACAAACTTCGCCCATGTCATATGTGAATACATGAGTTAGTCATATTCATAAAACCTAGTGTGAGCTCCATTGTCCACATCCGACCACCATGGACCAAAGTACCATATCTAAGCAATACCCTCAAGCTAAATCAAGCATGTCTTAATATCTAATTCCAATTTGACCATATCATGTAGTGTTAAAACTTTTAAATCCATGTCTTATACACACAATGGAGATCCAATCAGCTTTGCTATATTGTTTCTTGCACTCTGCTTGTCATTTCCACCTGAAACTGAAATGTTATAACATTGTAATCTCATAAATATTTCATAATAATGATATCGTCAACTCAAGAGAAGGGGTGGAAATAATTTTAGATCCCCATTTTTTTACACCATAGCATAACTCAGGCTGAAGTACCATAACATCAGAAGGATCATTTCATGGGTTCTCTGACAAGACTAACCTTGGTGAGGTAGACAGAGTCTTGCAACTGTTGTAAAGCATCTTTCATATGATCACCTTGCACAAGTAGGTCCTCAATAATATCATATGAAATCTGCAATAGATTATAGGAAACAAAATCCTATTAGGCAAATAGCTAGAAGATGCAAGCAAAACAAAATTACAATACAAACCTCACTTCTCTTTATATGAACAGATAACATTTTAGTCAGAGCTCTGATACTAGAAAGAGGACCACGAATCTGTAAAAACAATTAATATTAGGTAATAGACCAAACCAAGGTTATTTAAGCAACGTGGAACAAGACTGACTTGTTCAATCAGATGATTCATTCTGACATTATTTTGCCAAGATGACTGTTGAAGAAGCATTCCTTTCTGTTTGTTGATAAAAAGAATAAAACAAAGTAAAAGACTGAACAAAAAAAGACTAATCCTTTAAGATAATAACATTGAAATATGATACAAGTGTAAAAACGTGCTCCCCGATGAAAAAAGGAAATAAACAAACATAACTCTTTCAAACCTTAACTTGTATTTGGATTAGGTAGGACACTGGCAGCAAAGGACAAGTTATGCCTAGCATTAGTGCATCTGCAACCAATCAGCTGTCATGGTCACTTCCTAGTTACAGAAAGCAGTAAGTGCAGTCCAAAGCTAAATCTCTCCTCAATGAAAACCAAGTCATGTAGATGCCTACGATTTATCTAGGTATTTGGCATGAAAATAGACTAACCAATAGATAGATCTTATAACTGATGAAAGATAAATTAATAAACTGGTCCATTGATCCATTCCCAACAATTTCTGAAACCTTAACTGCTATGTATATCCAATAACAGAAAGGAAAAAGAAGTACACCGAGTACAACATATTGAATTATCTTTAATGCTTAAACTAGAAAGCAATTAGTGAAGGGGAAAATAAATCCTACAATAAAGAAGTGTAATTCACTAAAATCAGTCTGACCAAAACTTCCAATCAGTTAAAAACAAGAAAGCTACATGGACACAAGTCAACTTCAGAGTTTATTCCCAGAAACCTTCGACTAATAATTTTCATGTTGTTGAAAATGAACTTTTGATCTTTGATTGGAACAATACTCTTTCAGTATCGTATCCATGTTTTGATGCATGTGCAGTAATGGATTGGAGTTGGAGGAAAAAGATGAAGCATAGAAAGGAGTTTGTGCCGAGCATGGTTTTAAATCTTGTACCTTCCCAAGCGAAATGGTTGAAACATATCATTTTGATAAATTATCGAAATTTGATAATACACGGTCTCCTTCCTTTTGTTCATCTCCTTCCTCCTTAAACCTTCAATCTGTCATCGGCATCATACATCCAAGCGTCAACACAATACTAGAACAATATCTTTCCGGTCAAAGATTGAAAGTACGACACAACTCTAGATTTTGAACCTTGGTGTCAAGTTGTATTGAATTTCTGTGATTTACCAAAATGATACATTTCAACCATTTCACCCGGCACGATACGAGATTTCAAACCATGATTTCAAAATTGATATTGATCTATACTAGACCTTTCCTTTGTATATGAAAGGTGCATAAACCTAAATATATAATAGTTGAGTTCAAGATTTAAAATCTCAGGTCGTGCTAGAGTTTCAATATCTAACTTGAACAATCCAATTTCGATAGGGATGTCAATTCGGGTGGGTTGGATGGGTTCGGGTGGGTCGAAGCAAGAATATTATAAAAAAACCCAACCTAAACCCGAACTCAATCCAAAAACCCTAAACCTAAACTCAAATAACCTAACCAACCTGAATAACCTGCCTGACTAAAAAAAATATATTATTTCCTTATAATTCTTCACTTTTATCTCAATATTTCATCATTGTTATCTTGATCTATTTATGCAGGTAAAGCATCTTAATTTTAAAAATAAAATTTGATTTAACCCTAAAAAAATCCTAAATCCTAAATTCAGGTCAACCCGAACCCAACCTAAACCTAAACTAACCCAAAAACTTTCCACCCTAATCGATATTTTTCGAGTCAACTCAGGTTGGGTTGACGGGTCAGGTCCATTTTTGATACCCCTAAGTTTCAATATCATATCATACCAACATAGTTTTGATACTTAATTAATTAAATAAATAATACTAACACAATTAATTTTACTTAATATAAATTATAATTCTTAATTAACTTTTTGTTGTAGTTAATTATTTAATTAATAAGTAATAAGATTGTTGATTCATGTTTAGTCTTTTGTTTACTTTTATTGATTCATTTGGTCACCTTAATTTTTAGAATTAAAAATGTATGTATCCATTTAGTTTAAAATTTTATCTTTAATTACTTGTAAACTCTATACTTCTTTTATTTTATAATAATTTACACTTATAATCTATTCAACTTTGTAGAATACTTAAATGAGCAACAAGAAATGAGACATTTTATAATAATTTATTCAATTATTGTAGGAAGAACACTTGAATGAGCAACAAAAAATGAAACGTTTCAAGTATTCTATAAATTTGGAATTTTTTTTTTTTTTGCTTTCAAATTTTGTGAAATTGAAGCAAATTTCAGAATTTTAAGGTCCGGGAAGCTTTTATTTTTTATGATGTAATTTTGTTTGAAATATTTATGTAATTATGTGAAATTTATTTATCAGCATTTCATAAAAACTTTAAACATTAAATATCATTTTTATATTTGCTGAGATAAAACCTAAATTAAAAATTATTAGATATCTTAAAAGAGTAACCCGATGAACCAAGCTTCCGCCAATGCGAGATCCCGAAAAAGGGTCAAACCACATTGGGTCTATTGTACGTGTCCTTACCTTGTAAGAGGTTGTTTCTGCGAATCAAACTCATGACCACAAAGTTACATGTCTTGAAATAATTTAAAATTCTATCATTAATTTTAATTTTATTTTGTTTGCTATATGTAATTATAAGACAAAATAAAGAGATTTAAAAATTTTCAAATTTCAAAACCAAAAACATTATATTTTAAGATTAAACTAGATTTTAAAATTTCTAATCAAATTTACTTAATCTTATAATGATGAAATTTAAAATATATATATAACTCAATTTGACTCAACTTAATTAAATTTGAAATCAGATTTAGTGTTTTTTTTTGTTAAGACTACATTTAAATTTAAAAATAAAGTTTTTTAAAAGTTTATACCTATCACAATGAAATAAATTAAAATTTGTGAAAAAAATAATTTTAAATTTAATTAAATAACATTTTTATTTAAAGTGACATGCCAAACTATAGGCATTTGTTAATGTTCAAACTAAAGTAAACAAGGACATGAAATTTGATACAATCTCATCAAACTATCGTTTTCTTATTGTTTGTTCACATAATCTCTCGATCTCTTCGATTAACAAAGTTAGAACATAAAAACATGTACATCGATGTTAAATACCAAATTTTTTCTAATTTTTTATATCTTAATTTTAAAAAAATGATTAATATTTTGAATTTTATAGTTAGGGTTGTAAACAAGTCAAGCTTTATGTTATTCAAGTTTGTTTGATAAGGTGATTGAGTCTAAAATGAACTAAGTCGTTGAAACAGTTGTTCAAACTTAGCTTGATTTCTTTTTTTATGAGCTTGAACTTGGTTCAAACTTGGCTTAAGCTTGATTTAAGCTTGACTTAAGATTGGTTCGTTAAGATATTATCAAGCTCTCGATTCATACTTATTTGGTCGTTTGAAACTTTTATATTTTTAAGCTTGTTTAGTTGATTAGTGAGCTTGATTTTAAGAGCTTGTTTGTTTATTTACCATAATAAGAGCATTATTGATGAATATAGTTCGCGAACAAGTGCTCAAATTTATTAATTTAGTTTAATGAGTTGTTCATGCTTGTTTAATTATATTGAACGAACATGAACATCAAACTTGCTCATGAACGTTTAATTCATTTACGAGTGAAAGTTGGAATTGGGTCAAATAAAGCTTATCAAATAGATATGGTGATTAAGATCAAGTGGGTTCAAATCGTACTCGATTTGAATTTATTTTGATCATTTAAAATTAAACCAATTTTATATAGAAGATAGGTTCAATCATATTTAATTAGCCTAGTTATCTTTTTATAAAGTTAGGAATTATTTATTTATTTGAATATATAGACTTTTTTCTTCATCCCTTCCCATCCCACACGCCCACATCCCACTCAAAGCCATTTGTGATTGCCTGTTGCTTGCAGCCACGCTAGCCACCTACCACCCATGACTGCTAGCCTCCTAAATGCCTCATCATACCCGCCACCTACAGCACCCACTCGCTGCAATTGCACTCTTTCTCTCAAGTAACTTCTTGCTGTCCTCCTCTCCTTCTTTTTGTTTTTCTTCTTTATTTCTTTTTCCCTCTCTTGCTTCAGTGGGAGGAACAATAAACTTCACCCATACGGCCGACAGGGCTCAACACTTCAAATACTTGTTGAGCTGTCAGTATTTCATTATTTTGCACGACTTTAAAGAATGTTTGTTCAAAGATAAGAAATAGAAATATTTTTGAATTCTATGATTATACATTTTTTATAATAATTTGAAAATTAATCTAGTGGCATGTACAAGTGATGTAACCATAAGAGATACCTATTATTTGAATCAACGCAAAAGCTAGGTTTGGTGTCCATATGGGAAAAATTATTTGGTGTGGTATAAGCATAATGTAAGGAATGCAGGGTTTCAGTTGATAAGGCAAAAACAAATAAGTCTAGTGGTATGAGTGAAATGGGAAGATTTATATAAAATAATAGAAAAGGAATGAGGAAAGTTTTGAGGGCTCTTGGTTTGACTAGTTAGCTGTATTCTCTTCTATAACTTTATATAACAAATCATGGTGCCAACTCCAAATTGTTGGCAGATTTATGTCTTTTGTAGTTTTGTTATTGTTGACACAAACACTGCATAAAGAAAAAGAGTACAGAAGAAGATACCTGATCCATCACATATGCTGTAGCTAAAGATCTAGAAATCATAATAGCTCTTGATCTTTTTTCAGTTGTAAATTGTTCACAAGCTTTTGTTAGATCTTCTCTGAAAGTTTGAATTTCCAAGGGTTTCTTATTAGAATATGGTGTGTTGGGTAAAGTGCCATCATCAGATGAATAAAAGGGCACATCCTTTTGAACATTATCCAGATTATCACTTGTGGCTAAATTCATCTTTGGAAGCTCTGCAACCAGAAATCCGACTACAAATGGATGTTTCACCATAGGCAGAACAATAGCTCTACTCTCAGATATAACCTCTGCCTACAATCAACCACTATGAACCATAAGCAGATGATAAAATGGAAAACTATCATCAAAATATGTTGGATGCCAGCTTAGCTAATATACTTGCTGTTTCAAGAGAGCAGCTTCTACTGCCTGTAAACTAGCTGGTACACTGAAGTTGCCAACTAATATCACACAGTCTGCACCTTCAGACATATCAGTTGTTGGATAATTAGAAACACAACGTAGTTCTAACTGGTCCATTACATAATTACCAGCTGGCCTGACATACACCTGCTAAGATATATGATGACATGAATAGAAAGAAAGCATCCACAAGATAGTAAAAGCAAAATATGCTAGGCAGTGGTGTCTTTTATCACATTGAAAGAATTTTAACTAGAACTAGTATGGAGATTCACCACAATACTGTAGAAAAGTTTTTAAAAAAAAAACCATAGAAACCATGAAAAAAAGGTCCATTTACAGTTTAGGCATTCTATTTAAACAGAATATTAAGTGAAGAAACAAAAGTATGTTTAATCAGTATAATCTTGTGTGTTGTTGGTTGGCTTAAAATGCTCAAGGTTTAATAAAAAGAAGCTCCATTCTCATAGTTGGAGGATATTAAAAAAAAAAAGGCAGCCCGGTGCACGAAGCTCCCGTCATGGGGGGTCACGGGGAAGGATCCATTGTACGCAGTCTTACCCAGCTTTTTGCAAGAGACTGTTTCTAGGATTTGAACCCGTGACCTTTTGATCACATGGCAACAACTTTACCGTTGCGCTAAGGCTCCCCTTCTCATAGTTGGAGGATATATTTAACTAAATCAACTTCATATCAAATTTAGGTTTTATATTTCAAGAGGAATTCTGAATGTTTTGTCCTATATTTTCCATTTTATTTAGTTAGAAATGCAGTGTTGATTTATTATTAGAGATGATTGATATAAACAGAATCAGTATTGGATTAATTAAAAGAGCTAACTGATGGAAACAATTATTCAATGCATTTATCTTGTTATTACATGATAAAAAATTATTTATTTGATTATCTGATATTGATTATTAAAGTAAATTATGAAAAATAACAATACTAGATGCATCAGAAGATGTAGAATTATGCTGAGACACAAAAGGTTAAAATATCATTCAGTGCCTAAGTTCTGATCTCCAATTGGGTCTCCTCGATATAATCTCGGTACTATATCATGTTGACCTTCGGCGCACTTAGGTATGCTTGAGTTTTGGTCATATAGTCTTGCTTCGCTTTCTATGTGTATAGCAATTAGAAAGTCAAATTAAGATCAACAAGTTATAAAAATAAGTCATGCATGTCCACTGACGGTTATACCTTATTAATATCAAAATCACGAATCCAATATCGAATTGGAGGATTGGTTCTTTAAACATCCTAACAAGCTCAATCCTATAATTTTTCAAGATTAAATACTGCTCCTAGGACATCTAATATTAGAACTAGTTTCTCTTCATGTCTATAAATAAATCTTTGCTAGCCAATGAAAGTTAGGCTTGGATTGACAGAACTAGAATTGAAATAAATAAACGTATACAATATGGAAATATCTTAATTTCTCTAACTCCAGCATTAATCCTTTTGTGTGTGTGTGCGCTTTCCCTCTCTTTTTCTGTTGTTTTATCTCCTCCATGTGACTAGCAAACAGTATTGAAGGGTGAAAATCTTCTTATCTCAGTGATCATGTTGATGCTAAGAAATAAGTGCTTGCTAGATAATTTTACACTGATATAATGTCTTTATTTATCTCTCTTTGACTCAAGGAACTACAAAGAAATTTAGGTTATAAACTATGCTTCATAACCAGTGTTTCAAAAGATGGTAAAGTGAGGTTATCTTCATCATAGTTATAACCGGAGAACCAAGCAAACCACGGTCAGCCTACAAAAATCCAGAGTGGTTTTATCAAGGACTAGCCAAAGGCCAACTATCCTACATTATAAATAAGACGTAAATGGACAAACTTATAATTTTATTTCCTAAATTTGTGGATTTGTGGTTGTACTTGATAATCTTATGCAAGGTTTACAATTTTGAGCCATGCAGGAGTTTCGATTCAAGACTGAAATAATATTGTGTCTTGCTAATATGGTTTTGATACATTTTTAAATATAAAATATAATATGAGATTAATAATTATATTATATTATATTGTAAAATTATATTATAAGATATGCAATTTAACTGTCGATCTATGGTTGGCCAGTAAATTAGTGACTAAAGCTTGGCATACTTGATCCCCCATTCAATTTTGAACTATGGACTTTTCTCACTTACAATAAGTCAATAAGTTTCACACTTAGATACAAAACATTCTAGGTAGCAGTTAAGCCACATGTACTAGAACTATAACACTTACGAAAAACTACATCAATAAACTAAAGAAGAATCGTTGTGCGTGATGGCCAATAGCAGCAGATTGATACTATCAAATAGAATTCAGATTGTTCAGAGAGGATGAGATAATTTATGTAAGAGAAATACACTAACCGACAAGATGACATTGGGATCGACGACCATACGAAACAAAGCGAGTTGATCAAAGCAAATGCGTTGGAAGTCAGAGCTCGGAAGGACAAGCCCGCCCTGCTTCTCCACTCGCCGGGTGAACTCCACGGGTGACGAAGGCGAAGCACGCCGGATGGCTGCGGCCACAGCGGCGGCGGAGGAAGGGGTCAGAACCTCGGCATCGGGCGAGGACTGCAGGACAACGGGATGAGAGTGGACTCGGGCGATTGGCGAAAGCTGGCGGCTTAGGCCCGACTTGGCCCGATAAGGGGAGAGGCTGACGAGGGCCGGAGGGAGGGGATCAGAGTGAACGAGATGGCATTGAGCTTCCAAGTGGAGGTCCATGTTGTAACAGCGGGGAATGTAGGCGGCCGAGGTGGCGGAGAGCAGCATCGCCGACAGCTAGGCGAGGTATGACGGTTTGAAGCGGGGGAGTTGGAAAAGGAAGCGAATGGTTGGCTTGCTGGAGAAGCTAACGCCAGAAGTTCATCAGTTCTTATCCTCTGACCGGGTGCCCACGGCCCCGCCTCTCGGTGCCGACGGACTAACTCCAAGTCTCCAACCGAGTCGGGCGGGGCGTGCTGCGGAACCCAAAAATAGAATAGAATCCTAATCCTTTAAGAAAAAAAAAAACAAACTAACTAACTAAATTGATGTATACGGTTTTGTGAGATTAGGGTTAGTTGGAGGTTATTTTAAAATGGTGAATTAAATTTATTGCAGCAATTTATTGGCTAGAAATTGTACAGTGTGAATTAACTATATACCTTAGTTTGGAATATCAGGATAGGATTTAATTATGTCGGGTATAAGATGACTTAGGGAATGGATTTGATAATAGATTGGAATAAGAATGGATTTGTTTAGTCATTCTAATGTTGTTTGGTTTATAAGTTTAGATTAGGTTGATTCATTTTTCAATATTGATTCATTTTTCAAAACTAAGATCTTATAATAAATCAATATATAAAAAAAAGACGATGTCTGCTATTACTTTCCCCATACGACTTCCTTTTAATTATCACACAACATTCGTTTGATCAACCCTTTTCTTATTTGCTCTTTGTCAACTCATCCCTCTCCTTTTTTTTGTCTTCGCTTCACTCTCCCTCTCCAATTCCATGTGAGAGAAGGCACCCTGGTCATTTCCTAAACATGTTCTTTGTTCCTTCGAGAAAAGCGCTACCAAAGTTTTGATTTTTTTTTCGACTTTGTACTTTGACGTCGATGCATTCTTGGCACACGGCGGTCAAAGACAGAAAAGAGAATTCGCTACTAATGGGAAGGGATGATGGACAAAATGAAGAGGAGGGGACGGCGAACGCATGTGAGCTACGAGTCTACGATGACTTGTGCTAGAGAGCTGACGGTGTTGTCGCACATGATGTGGTCGTTCGTCCGCCCTGAGCAAAGAGGGGAAGAAGGAGTGATGGCTACAGTAAAAAAAGAAAAAGTCTTTTATCAGATAAAAAAATAAAATGATATTTTTTTTATAAACTCTACCCGTGCTGTAAAGAATCAGGAATGAATTCTAAATCCACCACTTTACGTAGGTTTTGTCCATTCCAAATTATTTAGGAATGTTTCCAAAATTTATATTCTCATACTCATTAACCAAACTCCTTGTATTTTTATTATTCTATTTCCCTCATTCCTAAATCCCTAAATCAAACGTCACCTTAGTTTTGGAAATTGAGATAAGATTGTAGCGATGAATATGTTCATCTCAGCGTCCCTTATAACTCGTCCCTAAGTTATATAAAAAAAGGTAAATCACGGGGTCAATTTATAATCAACTGTCAAATGACTAGGAGGTGGGAGAAATTTTTTCCTAGTGCATGCATAGTATGAGAATTGATTTTTTCCCCCATTGTAACAAATCTGTCACCCTTAATCAATTAGGCACTCCGTGAGGACTAAAATTGAGATAAGATTAATTGTACTTAAAGTTGTAAATAGGGATGACAAATGAGTCGGGTTTGGGACATATTCCATATCCTCCATCCTCATATCCATCAAAGATCGGATATCCATCCTCATACACATAACCATTAATGTTCTGTTTGCTCCAAAGTGCGAATGAGAAATTGAAAGAAATCTACAGTGAAAAACTATCCTCTGGAGAAAGGAAGGAAAAGGAAAATGGATAATAGAAAAGAAACAAGGGGAGGAAAAGGAATCCTTCAAGACTGTCTCATACAAAGAGATGAGAAGGTTGAAGATAATTTTGAAGCATATGTAAAATGTGACGACGACACCAACGGTGTAATCAGTAGGAAGGTGGGTGTGCTGAAGAAGTCGTGTTATCCTATCTGAGACTTATAGAGACAACGTGCGTAGTTCAGGAGATCTGGAAGTATGTGGGAGTGTCAATTCTTCTAGCAGAGTAGTTTTATGAGCTAGGTCGGAAAGGACCTTGTCTCTTAGTGCGCTCTCAGCTCGAAGTTTAGATTCACTGGATTGCAATAGGAATTCCAATTTGTACTTATCCTTTTGTTGAGAATCTACCAACTATTGGGACTCCTTCAAGGTATGTCCGAAGTTTGAGAGGAGTCCGACTTGAACTTCAGCTTCTTTTTGCAAGAGGGTTACTTTAGCATTAGGAACAGAGGCGGTGCCCTCCAATTCTTTCACTCGTTCTATTAAAACCTTGTTGGCCCGTTCTAGGTCCATGACTAGTTGGTCCAGGTGTATCCTAGAAGCGTAGAGTTTAAAAAAATGATAAGGTCAGAACTCATGAAGGTAACTTACAAAGAAAACTTAGTTGCAAGCTTACCGCGGTAGCGTTGAGGGCGTGGGCATCAGCACACTCTAATAATGGAACCCCTTGCAAATGTCCATATGTTTGTACCCAAGCTTCAACCAATGGCTGCCTTAATTTCAATATCCTATACATGAAGGGAGTAGTGAGCTCTAGTCCTTGTTGAGAGGGTAGCACATATGATTGTTTGAAACAGCATTAAGAACGAGTTGGAGAGGTCAACTTTAAAGGAGGAGCGTGAGAACACTCAGGATTTGTCTCAACCATCTCTAAGGACCGCTTGGTATCACCGAAAGCAAGTTCAACATTAGCCAGCTACAGTCCGTAAAACAGGACTAGGGGCATTTGGCAGGCTTGGAGAGGGAAAATTCAGGCAAATTTATGTTTAAAGTTGTTGAGGGGGAAGACTCATAAATAGTCTTGGCCGGTTCTAATAGCCGCCCAATTAGTTTTGAAGCCCGCTCAATCAACTCCGAAGCCTGCATAGCCACACGAAATGCAAAAATAAGTCTAGCTGGTCGCATCATAGCAAGCTTCGAGTAGATTCGGGATCAACGACGTACCAAGGACCTAGGCTCTTTGCCTCGGATGGAAGGATCTTCTGTCAAAGTAAGGGAAGCTTGATTGGTCGAAGTGTGCTCCAATAGCTCCAAGGTCACAGGCTGGGGCCTCTTGCGTTTAATCATGAGTGGAGCACGCGAGTCTGAGGAACTTAAGGGAGAATTGGAGGAAGGCTATGTCGGAGGTAGCTGGCCAACAAAGGTAGATGCTTGCTCCAGTTGACGTTCCTTTAATAAACTCTCCCCTTTCTGATTTAAAACCTCTCTCATTAGCTGAGAATTATTGAAGAGGAAGGCTGGGGAAATAGCTTCCTCTGAAAATAAGTAAGCATTAGGAATTTTCATAGCAAGTAACTAAAAGAAAGATGGAAATTTCCTCTTACCAAAGGTAGCGCTTAGCCCGAGATCAATTGCACTAAGCCTAAACGCATACAACAAATCTTCTATGGTTAGTTCAGGGAGGCTCGATTTCAAGCCTTTTAGCCTTGCAAGAGCTGCACAAAGGGTTGGATCTGTGTAGATGTTGCCTAAATCAGAGACATGGGGAAGATCTTGCTGTCAGGATGTGGGACAAGTTAGAGAGGTTGGAAGACAAATGAAGAAGTACTTATCCCTCCATTCGTCCTGAGCTGGGATCTGGTTAAATAAAATTACCTTGGGCAAGCCTAAAAACAAAATAGGCTTGTTGTCACTTGTCGAGGATAGAAATAACAATGAAACATGTAAAGAGATAAAGGAATATCGAATAAATAGAAGACCATGGTGGCACCGCTTAAGATGCGAAGGGATCGAGGAAGAAGTTGGTGAAGTGGAAGGCTAAGATATTGGCTGACGACGATAAAGAAGGGATGAAAGGGGAAGCAAAGTTATGTTGGTCCCCGTGGTTGATTTGATGTGATCAACCAAGTTAGGTTATGTCCTGTTTGATTTTGATCCCTGTGTCTAAGTGTGCAAGAGCTTAGGAGAGCAGGAAGTCGAGCGGAAGACGCAGCTAGCAAGAAAGATGACACGAAAAGGGAGATGGCGTCCTCGGTGCGTCCGAAGGACGAAAGAGCTGCGGAAGAGTGCACCGGTGGACGAGAAGAACGTGTGCGGCATTCGAGGGACGAGAAGCCGAGGTGAAAGTCTGCTCCAGGAGAAGGTCAGAAATTGGGTTCGGGCGAGCCCTATTTCGATTGGTTGCAATTACCCAATCAAACAGAACTTCGGAAGCTGAAAAAGAGAGGAAGAAGTGTTGGAAAAATAGCTGGAGACGCCCTCAACAGTCTTTGGAGGCGCCTTCGACTTCTGCATGCTGAAGGCGCCCTCAATGCCTTTGAGGGCGCCCTCGACCTGACCAACTTGGTCGTTGACAAGCGGATGAAGTTTTATTCGCTCATCCCCTTAGAGGTGCCCTCAACCCCTTTGGAGGCGCCCTCAAGACTTGAGATAGGATTTTCAGGAGCTATATAAAGGCCCCTGGAGCTAGGAAATATTCATTCAACTCAGTATTCAATTCCTAACAAATCTTAGAGTTTTCTTAGCGTGTAAAAGGCTTCTCCGCCTACAGTGAAGGAGACATTTCTAATGGAGCTTCTCAACTGCCTTGAATTAACAATCACCTAGGTTGTAACCAACTTAAATTTCTTGTCACTTCTTTTCTGTTATTTTATTTTATTATTGTTGTTGTTTTAGAGTTGAAAGAATGAGGAGGATATTTTCTTTTTGCAGGAAATTCACCCCTCCCCTCTTGTCGGCCCCACTGCGCCAACAAGTTCGTCTATGACTTGTTCCCTAAAGATAGCAATGCTTTCTCTGGGAGGAAGATGGAGACGATCTTTGTCGGTAGGGATGACTACGTAGGAAGGAAGTCCATAGTTAATGGCAAGGTCGTATGCCTCTGTAAGGATGAAGTTGGAGGGGTATTGTGTATACCTCTTAGATGCCTCAGCCATTTTAGGGAAAAGATTGCCTA